>NW_017306815.1:899015-900204 GCF_000935625.1 Nanorana parkeri
ATTAAAGGAGAACTATGAGATGAGTGATTTCCACTCACCTCATAGTTCTAGCCGACCTGTGACAATGAGACTGTCACAGGTCGGCTCAGTAGATCGGGAGGTGAGCGAACACATACCGGGTTCGCTCACCTCTCGATCCTGTCACGGCTCTCTGCCGTGACAGGGGGAGGGCTGGATTCCCCTCTCCGATCTGCCAGCGCTGACTGGCGGAACGGACGGGGGAGGGGGTGGGTACAGCTGGCTCTGCCTCTGGATAGGTAGAGCCAGCTGTCACTCACGCAGCTGGGTGGATCCCGTCATCTACGTCGGGATCCGCTCCGGCGTCTCAGTATACCGCGAGCTGTAGCTCGCGGTATACTGAGCTAAGGGTAACGGGAGGACGCTAGTTTGTGTCCTCCCGTTACCCTAAGGAGAACTATGGGCAAAGACACTGACCCCATAGTTCTCCTTTAAATGCCAGCTTATTTTCTTTGATGTGTTATCTTACCATTTTATTTAACCATGCAGGCTTAGTTTTTGATCTTTTATTTTTGTTCCCCAATGGTATGCATATGGTAATAGCATTGTGTAATGTACTCTTAAAACTATCGCACTTCTCATCAGTGTTCATTGTGAGAAATAATTTGTCCCATTTAGTGTCATATACTAGATGATGCAGCTTATCAAAGTTTGCCTTTTTGAAATTTTGTGTTCTTGTCAAACCAACACACTTCTCTTTTCTGCACCCAACATTAAAAGTAATCACCCTGTGATCACTATTACCCAATGTATCCCTAATCACTATGTCTGCAACTAAGTCAGCATTATTGGAAATTAATAGATCTAGTATTGCATTCTTCCTGGTTGGGACATCAACCATCTGATCCATGAAATTGTCACGTAACAGGTTCAGAAAACGGCCAGCCTTAATAGAATGGGCGGTTCCATTTGACCAATCAATGTCTGGATAATTGAAGTCACCCATTATAACAACATTTCCCTGCTTACCTTCAATTTCTATTTGGGAATGTAGATGAGCCTCCTCCTTTCCCCTATGTTTCGGGGGTTTATAACACACACCCACAATTAGTTTACGACTAGCATTAGTCTTATCTAGTTCTAGCCTCAGCTTCACATGTCTCTGTCATGAGGTCATCTCATATGTGCACAGTTAGATTGTTTTTTACATACATGCTCCCCCCTCCCCCCC
>NW_017306815.1:901188-907049 GCF_000935625.1 Nanorana parkeri
TTTCTATTTGTAAATGAGCATCCTCCTCTTACCTTATGTTCGGGGGTTAGTAACATACACCTATAATATGTTTACAACTGGAATTAGTCTTATCTAGTTCTACGTACAAAGACTCAACACCATTGCAATTTTCTATCATGAGGTCATCTCGTATGTGCACAGTTAGATTGTTTTTCACATACATGCATACCCCTCCCCCCTTCTACCAACCCTGTCCCTCCTGAACAGGTTGGTAGAAAATCTGGGTTTGTGAAAATAAAATAGGTTATATAGGAGTAATTTAAAATAAAGTAAGATTTTTGTCAGTCTAAAATAATTCAAATCCTTAATATTTCTAACAGATGATGTCTCCCAATTGGAAGACTGGAAATCGGTTACTGGGTCCTTTGCAGCTCTCAACATTACTGGCATGTCCAGTGCCTGCCCCAAGAGCCAGGATGGACTTTCTCCAACTGCACACCTGGCAGATGGCACCGCTGATCTGATAATGGTACAAAAGTGCAGCATCCTTCAGTTCATAAAACATCTCAGCAGGCATACAAATGGCAAGGACCAGGTACGGAGAGATTGTGCTTATCGAGAGGAAAGAAGAACATTTTCCTCACTTGGTTGTGTTTGCTTATATACTTGTTCATAATTAGCAATTGTCCGTGGCATTAATCATATTGTGTTATTGAAGTGAAAAACTGTATTCACTCAGAGGTGAAAATGCAGTTCATTTTAATGCCACTATTGTAACGACACTGGATGTTTCAACGGCATTTGCAGAGGCAAATATATGTTCAAACATCTCTAGAAAGATTCACATATCAAATATGAAAAATTTACTTTTTCAATGGCAGGATTTTGTTTGAAAAGGAGGTTCTCTTCTGTTGCTCATTAACACTAAAGTGACAGGTTCTCTTGATAGCCCACTCCCCCACCCATCCACTGATACTTACCTGCACTATGCTCCCTCCTCTGCCATGTTTGCCTGCCAGGGCCTTGAGTCTAATCTCTATATAAGCTCCATGTTGGTCTGTGTCAGAGCTCACACAGAGTTAAAGGAGAACTATGAGGTAAGTGCTTTTCACTCACCTCATAGTTTTAGCCGACCTGTGACAATGAGACTGTCACAGGTCGACTCAGTAGATCGGGAGGTGAGCAAACACATACCGGCGTTCGCTCACCTCTCGATCCTGTCACGGCTCTCTGCCGTGACAGGGGAATTCTCCTCTCCACCACATGACACTGAGAACATCTATATAATTTATACCATCCCATAAATCCATGTTGAGTATTCCTTTAATACGGGACTCTGCAGAGAGGGGCTGCAACTGAAAGCTGAACTCCAGGTAGATATAAAAGACACAAATTAATGCAGCTGTGTGACCATTAATACATAATTAAAGAGTAACTCCACTTTTATTGACTGACTTGTTAGTTTGCTGCCTGGCAAAGGTGCCCACACTACAAGACTGGCTGAACAGAATTATAAATCTATTGTCTGGCTAGAAAGTTTATACATATGCATTTCACATGTTAGCTGTTTTCCTGGACATCAGTTTTAAGATTATTTTTATAGTGACTTCCATAAATAACTATTTTTAAATGTACTGTTATTAATGAATACATCTTATGATATTACATAACTATTTTTTTTTAATGACAGTTTGCTTTGCCTAATGTGAAAGTTCATCGGATCCACGCCCTGAGATTTACCCCCGAGCAGCTTGATGATGACGAGGTAATTCGTCGCCAGAAACGCCCATTTGTTTGCCCCTGTGGGGAGGACTCAGTCAACAGCACATGGAACTGTGATGGAGAAATTCTGGACTGTGCCCAGCTCAGCATCAGGTGAGCAAGCAGGAAGTCAGACTTGCATGTCTTCAATGCACAATGGCCACCATCTTGGATCAGTTTTCTAAACTACTACTAATTGATCGCCTTCTCTGACAAGGTTGGGCTGCCTTGGACATACACAGACATGAGATTGTCTCCAGATTCAAACAAAAATGGCTGGCTTAGGCAACTGTCATCTATCAACTTTGGAAATCTTTAAATTGTATCTATACCCAAAAATCCAAAATGTATGCATCAGCCAAACAGACAACAATAAAAAGCTGAAAAGGGTTCTAGCATACCCTACGTAATTTAAAAAAAACAACTGATATTTCTGACTATGAGGATGAGGCTGTTACTTCTTGTCTGGGGAAAACCATTTTAGCAGGCAGGAAGTCAAGAAAGATTCCTGACTTGGAGGGCTGGGTTCATTATAACCACATTCAATGTTGAGGAAAGCTGCATTGTCAGAATCCCTTTAGAAGTAGTTTAACCTTAGTGAGAATCTCATCAAAATGTAAGTGATTAAGGGAGGTTTAAGGGGTGCCACATCCCACATTAGTACATTCTATGGTAACAAATACAAAGACGGACCTTTTAGGCATCCACACGACCATCATGCAAATGATGATAAAATAGATACATTTGTTAATTCCATCATTTAAAACATAATTGATAAAATCATTAATGCCCACAATCAATTCATTGCCTATATATGCATTTCACCTCTACAAGTTCATTCAAAAAACTGTCCACTTGTATATGAAACTGGTATGAGTTGATAGAGGTATATGAAGGGATATGATAATCTCAACGTGTTTCACGGTCTCAACTGCTTCTTCAGGAGAAAAAGGGCAATAACTACTAAATACATATAATTAGTTACCTCAAAAAAATGTAGCACAAAGTAAATGCCTTCAATACATCCTAATCAATTAATATAAATAACATGCATATGTTTGTTAGGTTTGAGTCGAATACATAACATCCACGTCTAACAGGTTCCCCAAATGATCGAGTGTTGGTGCCTCAAAACAGGTGGGCGGGCGCCAGGACATGCTTGTTGCAGCCTACTCATTTCCTACCGAAAATGTTATCATTACCATCTATCTCAGCATTAATGTTTCTATATGAACGTAATCACCTACCAGCAAGTATCCCTCCAGATAGACAACAAGGGGCCGGATGGAGTCAGACACTAAGGACACAGGATATGAAAGCTGCCGGATCTTTCAGTTAAAAATCTTATAGATAGTAGGACCCCAACAGTGTTGCCTGGTTGAAGAAGACAGGGAAATCATGTAACTACCATATGTGATATAGGGGGGCTGTATATTCCAATTTCTAGACATTACAGCTGGCCCACATCTAGTGTCTTACATATCCATCATATGTCCTCCTCTTGTTCGTCCTTCTCACATCCTTGGTATCTCATCCAGGGCGTCCTGCTTAGTCTCATGTCAGTATCGTGGCCAGAGGCTGTTTGTGAAGGCCTGCCTTATATGTCCACCGGCGAGCCCACCCCAACAATGATATCAGAGGTGACACAGCCGGCAACGGGGAGGCTCATTGCGCGTGCGCCAGAGAAATCAGCGCATGTGCACTAGATGCATCGCTCATCCCGGCTCCACGCCTGCGCACATATCCGTCCAAACGGGCACTTCCCCTCTACACTATGCCTGGGCCCATGCCAACCTCGCCAGGGCACCCCCCCAGAAAGGCAGAAAAAAAGAGGGCAAAGGAAGGGGAGATGTAAAAGGGAACCGAGCCTATAGAAAAAAAGGGCAGATGGCCTAAAACAGCATTTAGCAGTGGGGCTGAGCAGCAATCCACACCTCCAATGCTCATCTACCAGCCAGGCACCCAGCAACACCTTGCATCGCCTCACACATCAACCTTTGATACATTTCAAAAATATGTATGAATAAATAGAAACATACACTCACCGGCCACTTTTTTAGGTACACCTGTTCAACTGCTTGGTAGCACAAATTGCTTATCAGCCAAATACATGCCAGCAAGTCAATGCATCTAGACGTGGTGAAGACGACTTGCTGAAGTTCAAACTGAGTATCAGAATGGGGAACAAAAGTAATTTAACTGACTTTGGACATGGCATAGTTGTTGGTGTTAGATGGGCTGGTCTGAGTATTTCAAAAACTGCTGATCTACTGGGATTTTCATGCACAACCATCTCTAGGGTCTACAGAGAATGGTCCGAAAAAGAGAAAATATCCAGTGAGTGGCAGTTGTGTGGATGAAAATGCCTTGCTAATGTCAGAGGAGAATGGGCAGACTGGTTTGAGATGATAGAAAGGCAACAGTAACTCAAATAACCACTCACTACAACCAAGGTATGTAGAATACCATCCCTGAATGCACAACACGTCGAACCTTGAAGTAGATGGGCTACAGCAGCAGCAGAAGGCCACACCGGGTGCCACTCCTGTCAGCTAAGAACAGGAAACAAAGGCTACAATTCGCACAGGCTCACCAAAATTGGACAATACTGTAGAAGATTGGAAAAACGTTGCCTGGTCTGATGAGTCTCGATTTCAGCTGCGACATTCAGATGGTAGGGTCAGAATTTGGCACAAACAACATGAAAGCATGGATCCATCCTGCCTTGTACCAACAGTTCAGGCTGGTAGTGTTGGTGTAATGGTGTGGGGGATATTTTTTTGGCACACTTTGGGCCCCTTAGTACTAATTGAGTATAGTTTAAACACCACGGCCTACCAGAGTATTGTTGCTGACCATGTCCATCCCTTTATGACTTCAGTGCACCCATCTTCTGATGGCTACTTCCAGCAGGATAATGCACCATGGCACAAAGCTCACATCATCTCAAACTGGTTTCTTGAACATGACAATGAGTTCACTGTACTCCAATGGCCTCCACAGTCACCAGATCTCAATCCAATAGAGCACCTTTGGGATGTGGGGGAACAGGAGATTTGCATCATGGATGTGCAAATCTGCAACAACTGCGTGATTCTATCATGTCAATATGGACCAAAATCTCTGAGGAATGTTTCCAACACCCTGTTGAATCTATGCCACGAAGAATTAAGGCAGTTCTGAAGGCAAAAAGGGGTCCAACCCGGTACTAGCAAGGTGTACCTGCCAAAGTGGCCAGTGAGTGTGTATATAGCGTACATCAAGCTTTGTAATAAATCATAAAAAGACACATACATGATACAGCAATTTATATTAGACATCCTGGAGATCAATCTTTTCTCCTAATTATTTCTATAATAAAACAATGTGTTTTATTACTTGTGAAAAATATCCTATAAACTAAAAACTATGCATTGGGAATTAAAACAGTTGTTCATGATGGTCGTGCGGATGCCTAAAAAGTCCATCATTGTATTTTGTTACAATAGTCAATATAAAAATGACATTTCTATTGGAGATGCCGTATTTGTATCTTGGTGCAGAGTTCTGGGAAAATCAGTCAGCCAATCACACCAGCAGGAAATTATATTTCATACACTATCAGTGTACAGATGCCTCCAGATTGCCATATTTCATTGAATTTTTTTAACAGTTTAAGAAAATTACATCGGCTTCACATTGAAATGGAAAAGTAATTTTTATTAACATTAAATTACAAAATATCTTCTGTAGGGATTTTATACGCTATATCATTTTTTTGTATGAAATTTGAGTTTTCCTTTAAGTACAAACTGCAATACCCCCAGTACAGGCCGTAATTACCCCATCAGCCTTACATCTCCACTCCCAGGAAAAAAAGACTGTGTAACTGGACAAATTAAATGCTTGACCTATACAATCGTCATCTGACACTGGAGTACTTATATTATCCTTTCCAATATTACTGCCTTTTAAGGGTTTGGAGTCGGTTTTATTTTATTATTAAACTAGAAATAAAAAGGACATACAATTAATTTTTGTTTATTTTTTATCCATATTATTTCTTTTTTTTTAAGCCTAACTCCAGGCTATTTTTAAAGGCCACCGAGCCATTGGTTTAAAAAAAAAAAAAAAAAAAAAAAATCAGTTTTATTTCAAAT
>NW_017306815.1:907268-920473 GCF_000935625.1 Nanorana parkeri
GCCATTTGTTTAAAAAAAAAAAAAAAAAAAAAAAAAATCAGCTTTATATGCAATATTCACTGCTGTGCTGTCCTCCTCAGTAATTTTTTTTGCCACAAGATGTCCTCAGTCTCTAAGGTTGAATGATACCCAGTGTGATTTATACCACTTCCTGTTGGAAAATTGTAACTGTAAAATGTTCCAGTGCAGTACTTTATTTTTTGGGGTTTTAATATCTATATATACTTGCCATGACATGGATATAAATATGAAAAAAACTCCCATATTAAACATAACCAAACATACAAATAGTGCATCACTTTATTTTTACCTGAAAAAAATGTAACTTTTTTTTTAGTCGCGAACACAGTAAAATATACACAAAAACACATTCCATTTCAGAAGGTGGTAGACTCATTGTCTTGTTCTTTTTCATTGTAGGGTACACCATCAGCTCATCCAGCTCTTTGCCCGGGGAATTGAAGACATGCCATGCAGATACTCCTCATCACTACCTCCGCCATGATGCGTAGAGCTTATTTTTGATGACACGTCTGGTCAGAACAGAAGGGATCATTTTTATGCTGCTGGTACAGCACACACTGCTCAGTATGGTGCCCAACAGGTTGGGTATAGGAAGATATCAAGCTCCTCACACAGCCATGTACTTTTAACCCCTGCTGGAGATCCTCTGTGTACAGTTCAGGCTTTGGCAAATGCCTCATAGTCATAATACCTTGGAAAAGTACCAATATTTATCTACCCCATAATGGGGCACTGGTTATAGCTACAAGTTAACTTATAAACAAAAAACACATACCAAGCCTGGAGCTTGACTGAACTATTTATGTTTGCAAAGGAGCAACATTGGATTCATGACAGTTAAATATTTTCGGACTAATTCCTGCAAAACTTTCCTAATGTTGCAATAAGAATTGTACAATGAAAGGCACTACTAGGTGGCTGGTCACCTTTAAAAAAGCAGGTTATAAAGAACTATTGTGCTGTCTGTGGATTAGTATAAATTGTGCTTGTGAGACACCTTAATTTGCTTTAGTCAAATTATTTTAATATGTTTGAATTGATCTAAAACAGTTCCTTCTTGTGTCAGCATAAAAGTGATTTAAGGTGGCACTCTGATGGGGACAGCGAATCATTACTTGTACCTACCCATTAGAGTGTTTTCTTACATTGTTTGCCCCCATTAGAGTGCCCCTTAGATTGGTTGTTCCCATCAGAGTGCCCCTTACATTAGTAACATGTAAGAGGGCATTCTGATGGGGTAAGTATTGTAAGAGGGTGCAACACCACATAGAACTTGCCTCATTATATTGTTCATTTGGCCATCAATGTGATTCTATAAGTCTGGCTTATATTATGATTTGATACCTTTAAGAGGTTGTAACGTGAGCATCCGAAACCACAGAAAATTATATCTCACAATGGTGTGTCACCATTTTAGCACACATTACACAGCCATGGTAAACTATTGTCACCATCTGGAAACCTGTCCTGTGAAATGCCATGCGGCCATTGCTGGAGTTCATGGAGGCAGAAAATGGCTGCCAAGAAGAGATCGTCAGGAGGTGTGACAAACATTAAAAAAAAGGTGAAAACTGTAGTATATTTTTAAAAAGACAATTATTTATAAAACATTTTATAAATGCCATTCTGTTGGATGTTACATAGTTACATAGTATTTGAGGTTGAATAAAGACATTAGTCCATCAAGTCCAACCTAATGCATGCTCTTGTGGTTGTAGTTACTGCACTTATATATGCGCCCTCTGCATGTCTGTGAGTCTCTGTCTAGGTAAGCTAGAAAACTGAACTGTAAAATAAATAAAAAATACAATAATAAAGATGATATAAACAGCGGTGGTGCCCAGTATCACACAGCAACCACTGAAGAATCAGACTATTAGAGGATCAATTAACGATTTGCCACAAAGAAAAGGATCTTTATTTATTATTTTTTGTTCTTTATCTTACTGTTAGCTTTGTGAATTGCAATTTGTTTTTAGTCTCTGACTGCACAAAGCTGCTAAAAGCTGATTTATGATTGGTTGTTCTTGGTTACTACAAGACCCTGCATTCTGCACTGTAGGCCTTGTAAACCAAAGAGAGTTTGATTGTTGTTGTCAGAAGGATCATTTTTATGTTGCTGGCATAGCAAACATTGCTCAGTTTGGTGCCTCCAGGATGGGTATAGGAAGATGTCAAGCTCCTCACACTGCCACACACTTTAAACCCCTCCTGGAGATCCTCTGTGTTCAGGTTTTGGCAAATTCAGAGTTAAGTCATTTATAATAATACTAATATTTATCTGTTATACCCCATAAGGGGGCACCACTTACAGCTACATGTTGTTTATTTATAAACAAAAAAAATATGCAAGGCTGGAGCTTAGGACCCCATTCACACCAGGGCGACAGCGTTTCAGCACGCTTTATGCGCTTTTTTTTTAGTGTGTTCTTGTGCGATTTTTATGCACGGTTTACAGGCATTTACGATTCATATGTCATAGCCTTTTAAGGTGTGTTTTCAGCATGTTTTCAGTTGTCCAGTGAAAAGCAGTCTTAGCTGCAAAAACGTGAAAAAAAGCACGCACAAATGGGCTGATCGACGCTTTTCCATTGAAGTCTATGAAGAAAAACGAGCTGATAAGTGCCACAAAATAAGCTTGGGGACTATTTAAAGCAACAGGCGTATTTTGATACGCGATTCAGCACATTTGCACAAAGGCCCCCATAGGAATACATGGAATTTAAATTTTGCATGCGTTTCATTGCTGAAAAAAACGCACAACGAAACGCCCTGATGTGAACGGGCCTAACTGAACTATTTATGTTTGCAAAGGAGCAGCATTGGATTCCCGAAAAAAAGTTATACATTTTTGGACTAAATCCTGCAAAAATGTCAATAGGCATTGTACAATGAAAGGCACGATTAGGTGGCTGGTTACCTTTAAAAAGGCAGACTGCAAAAAAACTATTGTGCTGTCTGTGGATTTGTATAAATTGTGCTTGTGAAACACCTAAATTTGCTTTAGTAAAATTCCTTTAATGCATTTGTTTCATGTTTGAATTGATCTAAAACAGTTCCTTCTTGTGTCGGCTTAGAGTTATCATTTGCAGACAAATAGCATGCTCTTGTGGTTGTAGAAAAATGGTTGGAGGCCAACTCTACCCTCTGTGCAGGGATGGCCAAACTCTGGCCCTCCAGCTGTATGTAGTGAAACTACAAATCCCATGAAGCATCTCTCTCCGGGAGTCATGTCTGTGGCTGTGAGAATCTTGCAAAGCCTCATGGGATTCGTAGTTCCACCACAGCTGGAGGGCCGCAGTTTGGCCATCCCTGCTCTTGTGTCAGCATAAAGGTGGTTGTTTGAAGACCAGCAGTGTCGGTTTAAAATTGGTCATTTTTCCAGTTTAAGTCGAGAGCCAATGAAGATATAATTTGTCTGACAGCAATTTAGGTGGCATTTAGCAGCACTGTCCAGGTTGACCCATCAAAGCCATGACAAAGCCCTATTTGTTGATTTATAAATGGCACTGCAGAAATACACACCCATCACTCTGCTGTTCTTAAATATATGCCAGTAGTGAAGTGGTTCAAGGTGTTTCCGCAAACAATATTGGAAAACAACTAGATGGAGTAGATGGATTCAAAACAAGGAGCCTTCTGTAGGTCGGCATTTTTTAATTGTATTTATTACAGGAAATTATATAGTGCCAATAATTTACACAGTGCTTTACATAGTGCAAATTTACATCAGTCCCTGCTCTTAAGGAGCTTACCATCTAAGGTGCTTATCTTACATGCCTACATACAAGGACAATTTAGAGAGGAGCCAATTAACCTTCCAGCATGTCTTTGGAGTGTGGGAGGAAACCAGAGTACCTACAGGAAACCCACACAAGCACAGGGAGAACATGCAAACTCCTTGAAGATAAGGTCCTGACTGAGATTTGAACCAGGGACCCTGAGTGGTGCAAGGCCGAAGTGCTAACCACAACAAATGTGCTGCCCAACTAACTTATTACATCGACCAATAAGGCCTGGTTCACACCTGGGCGTTCTACAGCGCGCTCCTACGCTCTGTAAAACGCTCAACATGTGAAAAACAATGATTGCCTATGGGCATGGTTCCCACCTGGGCGTTTTACAGCCCGTAGGAACGCGCTGAAAAATGTGTGTGTGATGTCCATTTGTATGTGTGTGATAGCCGTTCAGTCATATATGACCAACAGCGATTCTATAGGCCAGCTCTCTGGGCACCATGTCTGATGCGCTTGAGAGCCTTCCCATAGAATCTTTTTGGCAAGTTGTTTACAAGGTAGGTCGTCAGCTATATTCTCAACCCTCCCCATTTACATGGGCTTGGGAATGCTATACAAAATTTGCTACCACATATC
Source organism: Nanorana parkeri (assembly GCF_000935625.1). NCBI lineage: Eukaryota > Metazoa > Chordata > Amphibia > Anura > Dicroglossidae > Nanorana > Nanorana parkeri. The sequence continues at coordinate 911,666 of NW_017306815.1, forward strand.
CATAGCTAATTTGTACACACATACTAGGACCAATTTAGACAAGAGCCAATTACCTACAAGCATAGCAAGTTTCATACAAATATGCTGCATGATACTGTTAGCTGCAGAGGTTAAAAATAGGGATGCACAGATACTTTTCGCTTACCAGTGCAGATACTTGGCATTTTCAGGGTTGCTGTGTTTGCAGCGGGACCTGGCTCTGGCACTGAACTCCTGGGGTTTCAGAAGAGATCCTACAAAAATGTTGGAGATGTAGGGCTGCCCAAGTTCGCAACCAATAAGAACCAGTGGGATCAGTCAAGGGAGATAATGTCGGCCAAGTGGCACTTTGAAGAAAATGTGTGGCTTTGAATTTGTCCTTGGACCGTAAATAAAGAAACGCTGCATCCGACACTCCTGGCAGAAAGTAAGGATTCCCCAGAATAGGGCAGAGTGGAGAAGGAGCAGAAGCCAATGAGAGACTGCAAAGCATGTCCACAAATCAGAAGGGTAGGACTGATAAATGGGTGGGATTTCAAGTAAGTTGATAATAAAGTACTATCCAAACAAAAAGGGAGCCCAGTGAAAAGGCTGAGTATGACTCTTCTATCTGAACCCATATTTTTTGGAAAGAATGCCTAAGCTAAACAATCATTCTATTTAGACGGCAAGCTAACTGATAATTTGCCAAGTCTGCTAAAGCAATTCCTCCATGGGACTGTGGAGCCATGAGGAGAAGGAACTTCAGTCTAGGGTGTTTAGGAGCCCAGATAAACTTTGTAAAGGCGGATGACACAGACCGGAGGAAGCTCACTGGGATCTTGATTGGTAGGGAGTCCATAACAAAAAGTTAGGCAGAATGGACATTTTGATGGCATTACTGCATCCAAACCACGAGAACTGCCCTGGGTTCCAGCGGTCAAGCAAGGAGCGGACTTCAGTGAGCAAAGGAGGAAAATTCAGTTGGTTCATTGGGAATCCACATGCCCAAATAGTTGATGGCATTGGAATCCACTTTGAAGGGGAAGTTAACTCGTAACCACCTTTCGTGACAAGGAGGGAATGCCGCCTGGAGGACTTCATATTTCTTAAATTCCTGTAGAAAACAGGTAAAGAGACCTCTGGGTTAGTGATTGAAAATAACATATCATCCGCATAAGCGGAAACCTTATGTTCCCGCTTTGTAACACTGACCCCCTTAATGTCTGGATTATTCTGTATAGAACAGAGAAAAGGTTCTAAAGAAAGGAAAGAGGATCGGGAAGAGAGGACAACCCTAACAGGTCCCATTAGAGATCTCAAAAGGTTCAGAGAGCCTTAACTTCTACAGTAGGATTTGAATAAAGTGACCTAAACCAGCTCATCATATTGTGAGCTAATCCTATGTATCTAAGGATAGAGTCAAGAAAGGTCCAATTCACTCTATCAAATGCCTTCTCAGCATCGGTGCTGATGAAGAGGCAAGGTGTTGAAGTGGAGAGGGTCTGGTGGATCAGGTTAAGGACCTTAAAGATATTATTCCTAGCTTGTCGACCAGAAGTGAATCCCACTTGGTCTAAGTGCAGGTATAAAAGGGAGAAGAAGATTCGCTAATATTTTAGTGAAGAGTTTAAGGCCAACATTCAGTTAGGATATTTGACGATAGCTCGAACATGAGGAGGGATCTTTACCTTCTTTCGGGAGCATGGTAATGAAAGCCCGTAGAGAGTCATGGCTTAAGAAGGTTTATGTGAAACACAGCCTCCTTCTTCCAGCGTCCTGGCTGACTAACTTTATAATTTACTGGGCTCACTTTTTCCTGTGCTAGAAGTTTGCTTTCTGCGGTGGGTACTAGAACCAATACTCTGTCCCCCTTATTCCAAACTGTCTCACTGTGGCTCTCTGGTCATAGTAGGACTTCTGCATATTCTGAGCTTGCTTCATATGCTGGCGAACAAGAGGAGCAATTTGAGCCATATGTACCTGCATATCTTCAACATACTGGAGCACATTAGTCCCGGTTACTCCCTGTTCTTTACAGTTTTCCTTTAAGACATAGCTCTTGGAGGACAAGAGCTATGAGACACGGTTACTAAATTTAAATATGTTCACGCTGGAATTAAGAAGATTAAGGGGGGACATGATTTTCATGTACAAAATGTTCCATAGTCATAGCGATATTAGCAACAAACTCTTTACAATTAATTCCGTAACAAAGACTAGAGGCCACCACCTGAAACTGGTAGAAAAAAATTCAAACACAAGGGGCGAAGGGGGTTCTTCTCAGTTCGAGCGGTTAGGGTCTGGAACTCGTTGCCACAAGCAGTGATTTCGGCTAATAGTGTGGAATCGTTCAAGAAGCTTTTACAGATGCTGCAGGTTGTAAAGGTTTTGCAGCCATTTGGGGCAATCATTGGTGTTGCAATGTGTGGCCTCCTTCTTGGATAGCCAAAAAAGCTACAACAAACATTGTTCTTTTGGAACTTTTTCCAGTAGTGGTTACATTAGAAATGTTGGGAGTATCTTTAGCCAATTAGCGTATTTTAATGCAGATAATAAAGGTGTTATATTCACGGTGAATTGTCTCTCTTCTAAATCCCCTTTTGTGATTAATTTGCTATGTTATTTTATTTTCCTTTGTCGTAAATTAAACATTTGGATAAAGGATCAGTATATTCCAGGGAAACTTAATGTTATCGCGGCTTCTTTGTCACATTTTCAAGTGCGGCAATTTAGGGACCTTTTACCAGAAGGCAATCTGCAAGGTTTCCCATGCCTGGGTCACTTATGGGATCTGATCTAAGCATAGTTTCTGACGCCATTCGTAATTCTGTAGCACCCAAAACTTGGTCCGACTAATCCAACGCGTGATACAAGTGGTCAGTTTTTAATAGAGAGGCTAGTTCATATAATCTAGATCCTTGTGAAGATTCTATTCTGACCTTTATTTGTTCATTATTAAAAAATAAACCTTCACCTTGCAAAAACACTAGCTAGAATTTCAATTTTCTTCAAACTTCTTAGATTTCCTCCTTGTAGTAGTTATTATTCTGTTCAAAGGATTTTGAAAGGTTATACAAAGTCTAACTGCTGCAAGGATTCGGGGCGTCCTATTTCTGGCGAGCTTCTTAGAAGGATTTGCAGTCAGGTATGTAATTCAGATTATGAATCCATCCTTGGTAATACTGCTTTTATTTTGGCATTTTTTGCGGCTTCAAAGATCTTAAAGGATCTCTGAGCTCGTAGCATAATTCATTTTTATTAAATATTTTTATTTTTTACTTTACTTTTAGGGTTTTCGGGGAAATATTAGGGGTCTAAACAGGCCACTGATATTTCCCTTTTAAAATAGAAAAAGAGATTGAGGACGCCGAGTCCTCAATCTCTTTTTCTACAGCCCCAGTTAATAAATGAACAGGAATCCTTTCTGAGTTCATTCATAACATGAGAACATAGTATGTGTACTATAACCACAATCATGAATGAAGAACAGGAGGTGATGTAGTTCACTTCACATTCATTCATAATTGAGGATATAGTAACCATTTATGTACAAACACTCACTGTTTGCATTGGCTCTCCTTCCTGACAGGAGGCAGAGCGAGCGGTGCGGGAGGAGTGCTCAGCCTCCTGTGACAGCGCGGGCTGTCTCCACCCTCACAACGCTCTGCCGATCTGTGATAGGAGGCTGAGCGGTGTGGGAGAAGAGCCGCCGGACGCTCACAGCGCTCGGCCGGCTGTCACAGTTTCTCTCTTCCCCGCTGGGACACAGAGCAGCGCGGAGCAAGGAGGGGAGAATACACGGTTGCACCACTGTATCGGCCAGAAAATGGCACTTTCAGGATTATGCCAAAAGTGCCATTTTTGGGCGATATGTTTCGGCAGCCGATATATCGGTGCATCCCTAATTATTAGACAATTCCGTTTATCTTAACATTGTTAGATCTAAGTCTGATCAATTGGGACATTTGCTTACTTTACAGTCTTGTGGTGATCCCATTATTTGTCCTGTTTGTATGGTTAGAACTTATCTTTGTTGAGACTTAATTTTGATGGCAATTTTTTAATTCATTTGGACAGTTCCCTACTAACCAAACTTCAATTCCATCCTCCAGCGATGTTTATCAAACTTTGGGTTTGAGTCACCTAAAATTTTCATCCCATTCTTTTCGTATTGGGGCTGCAACCAGAGCCGCAAAATTAAGTCTCGATGACTCTGTGATAAAAAGGATTGGTAGATGGGAGTCAAAGAGATTTAAAACTTATGTGCGCCCTACCTGTCTCTTTAATTTTAAGTGGGGGAGCTATAGTTTGGATCATTGGACATTCATTTTTTTTCTGGACTCAAAATAGAGCGACTCATCGCATTTATTCTTAACATTTAAGTATGCCTAATGACGAATATTGTATCTTTTGGAAGCGTGTTAGAGGTATGACTTGGGAAAAATTGTTGATTGCTTTATCTGGTTCACTGCATTGCTGGCCCACACTGGACGTCCTTATTGTACATCTCGGTGGCAACGATAGTGGCAAATGCAAGACGTTAGATTTATTGTTTAGAATGAAAGATGAACTATCTCGTCTAAAAATGATGTTACCTTATACTAAGTTTATATTTTCTGAAATATAATACCCCGGTTTGCATGGGGTATTATTTCCCTTTATCCCGCCCTTTTGAAAACGATAAAATAGGGCTATGGAGAAATTTTTGCCAATTTTAGATGGTTTTTCTTTTAGAAACGTTGATTTGGAGGTTGGTTTAGGAATTTTACAGGCAAGACTGGGTACACCTCTCGGATGTTGCTTTGGACATATTTAACCTTAATCTTCAATCCTGCATTGAATTGTCCTTGACTGGTGGTGGTGCCCGGGCTTGCGGTGGTGCAAAACCATGCTGGTGGGGACTAATTTACATTTAAGTGAAGTTGATTTTGCTCGAGTTGTAATGACTGCTCAAATAGTTGGTTTGAAGTATTTCTCATTGGTTAAGATTAATTATGGTTAATAAAAGGTAAAAAACTTTTAAAAACTGTTTTTTATATGAATGTCATCTGCCGTCCCATGTAACTTCTGTAAATAGGGGGCATATAATAAGAGGCCCACTTGCTGGGACTGCGGCGACCTCTACTATTTGCATCGTTTTGCTGTTTTAGGATTTGGTTTTACTTCAGAGTTACTGGCCCTTTATATTTGCTCAGATAAGCCAGGCGGTTTAGGCGGGGAGAATTTTCCTCAAGGAATTTCTAGAACTTTCTGCAGCTCCTGGTCACCCCTACATAAGGAAAGTCTCTCAGCAGATTCAGCGCCAGTTGTCCGGATCGCAGCTCAGCAAGCCCCCTCCCTCGTCGCGGCTTTGTATGTGGTTTGTCACCTCAATATTAGGGGGGACTAATTTACATTTACGTTGATTTTGATCGAGTTGTAATGACTGGGCAAATAGTTGGTTAGAAGTATTACTCATTGGTTAAGGTTATTTATGGTTAATAAAGTTTAAAAAAACGTATATATATATTTATTGGATACCAATAAAAATATTGCGGACATTATTTGCCAATACCCAGTTGTCTTGTCTCTTTATTTATTATGCTGATGTTTTTTATATGAATGTCTGCAGTCCTATGACCGCAGTACTGGTTAGAGGTCCAGTCCCTGCCAGACTCTCAGGTCTTCCCTGCCTGTCTGTGGAGTGACATGAAATATAAAAGAGAAGCAATTAGAAAAGCGTAATAAACATTTGTAATTTTAAGCAAATTCCTGTAGAGCTGAATGTGTGGATGTGGGAGGGCTCTTTAAATAAATATCATCCTTTCTTACCTTTCCTCTAACATTTGCTCCAGGATTTCCTCCATCATCTCTGGCGATGGAATGTAATTTTGTTTCATTTCCATGCGCATAGATGTGTTTTCGCCGATTAACACCTCTATTAAGGAGACAATCTCATTCATCTTGGATCTTTGGTTCAAACTGCAAAAATAAGAAGGTTATAGAAGACAATACAGAATATAGGCATCAACATTACAGTGAGGGGTTAATAGCAGGACAACCCTGGAAGTATCGGTTCAGAGGCCCATGTGGTGTCACAGGTTATCACTGGGACAGGCCTGGAAGTTCTGGATCAGGGACCCATGTGGTGTCATAGGTTATTACCAGGACAGGCCTGGAAGTATTGCATCGGGTACACATGATATCACACCCTTAACCCCCCCCTCCAAGCTTTGCTGTGTATATGCAAGCTTCTGACCAGGGCCGCCGTCAGTAACTGCAAGCAGTGTAAAACACATTTTAGGAGTTGTCCTATCAAGAATATTGCGCTTTATTCAGGTTCTGTATTTTGATTGTTTCACCATGTACACAATAAATAATTTCAGTTAAATGCACAGACACAGACCTATAAATGTCTGAAAAATTGTATTTTTGTTGCTTTTTTTGAAGACTGGGATTGCATCCTTTTCAGTGATATTTATAGCTTCTTTCTTTTAGGAGGTTAATCAGTGGGCAGCACAGAGAAACCATTCAGAGGATTTGCAGATCTATAAATCAAGTGAGGGTTGTTACTTCTGTGTGCTATGATGAATGTGGTCTGAATAGCCTTATTACTGTCTGCTTCCTTTAACCCACTTGCTGCCGGATAGAGCTTAGTATTTCAGACTAGATGAAGCGTAACACAGGTATTCAAATGTAATGCGAATTAGGTTTAACAGAACAGAGTTAACAGGTCCAAATTATTGTTGTTTTTTGTTGAATTAGAACAGTTGCCCCAAAGCTTTGCAAGCTTGTGAGTCACAATGAACTATGACAAATAGTGCTGAGCCACAAAGAGTGTGGCTCAGCACTAGGGAAACACTGTTTCCCAGCACAAATAGCACTAGGGAAACACTGTTTTTCGCTAATGAGACAACCTTTAGCTTTACATTGCATGTAATGATATGTGATATGATTACATGTAGTTAGGAATCAATCACTATCCTATCCCTGGATACACGATCGATGCGTCCAAGCATAAGGATTTGTTTCTAACTGCATATAATCATATCATATATAGCAGGGCTCAAAATTTCCACTCGCCCCCTCGCAATTGGCGAGTGAAAATTGCGTGGGGGAGAGTGGAAATCCAGGGGGGGGACTTCCGCCGCTTCGGCAGCGCCGATCGCTGTCTGTTTCCTCCACCCGCTTCTTGGAGCGGCACCGCAGCCTCCGACGGCCGGGCCGCTTCTCCCTCGGCCCTGGCCACGCCTCCTCGTACACCCGGCAGCTCGCTAAGCAACAGCTTGGGCGACGTTCCAGCGACGATTGAGCGTTTAAAATTGCATTTAAAAAAAGGAAATTTGTGCGACATCCGCGGGAAAAAGGGTCCTGCAGGCGTGACTTGCGAGACTTGCGACCGCGACGAGCGACATGGAGCTGTACATTAAGACAGCTCCTTTAAAAATCATTGGCCAGCGACTTCTCGTGATATTGCTGGATTTTCCGCTCAGTGTGAATGGGGCCTAAGGGCAACGGTGGACGCACGGGATCGCAAGGCACATTGTGCCTGCAGTGCGTTCGGGTGCAGTGCGATTAAAATGCTGCAAGCACTATTTTGATCGCACTATGCCTTGCGATTCCATGCGGGCGATCGCATTGTAGCCAGAGGGCATGACTACGGTGCAATTCACTTCAATGGCCCGCCACGCCCCCTCCAGCCTGGCAAAAAAGTGAGTCGGTCGCAATGCGGGCAGTACGTTCTGGCCAGAATCAAGCCAGAGCGCACTGCTTAGGGTGTGAACTAACCCTAAGCCCTGTATCCAGTAAACATGTGCGATTCGTTTCGGAAAAAATAGTTTTCCGGACGAAAATCATTAGCGGTAGTCTGTACTCATTTTCGTTTGTGGACGAATTTTCATTGCAGCAAAGTGACAATAAAAAAAAAATGTTAATGTCACTTTGCTGCAATGAAACGAATTATACGAACATGAAACGGAAAAGAACATTCGTACACACTACAGCTAACGAATTTCCTCCGAATCCCAAAAAAAGAAATAACGCAAAATTGGAATCAAAACAAGATGAAACTCAAAATTGTTTTTGCCGAAGCACATGTCTAGTGTCCAGCGGGTCAGGAAGCCCTGCGTCCAGCGGGTAATGTGACTGTGGGGGGGACATTAGAGTGTAAGCTCCTCTGTACAGAGACTGATGTGACCGTGGGGGGACATTAGAGTGTAAGCTCCTCTGTTTAGAGACTGATGTGACTGGGAGGGTATAAGAGTGTAAGCTCCTATGTACAGAGACTGATGGGACCGGGGCTGCAACAACTAATCGATGGAAAATATTGTTAACGTTTTGCTTCATGGATTAGTCGGCTTTCGATTAGTTGCCCCTGTTTGCGGCTCCACGCGCTACACGCCGCACCTCCTCCTCGCCTCTCTGAGCTCTCTCCCGCTGCTGCCCGCCAAGATGATCACGTCGTTGCAGGGAGACTGCAGTGTGGGGGAACGGCAGCTGCCGACAGTCCCAAGATCTCGGAAGAAAGTTGCTTGAAGAGTGTGCAGGTAAGACTACCTCCCCCGCCCCCCCTCCCCCCAACATGCTGTAAAAATGTATTGCTGGGATTTGTTGTATTCCTCTATAGCTGATGGTATATTGCGCTGTATATGTACCATCAGCTATAGAGGACAACATATCCCAGCAATACATTGTACACTGTATGTATATTGTATTGCTGGGATTTGCTGTATTCTTCTATAGCCGGTGCCATTCTGCATTGTGCTGTATAATGTGTTATTGCTGGGATTTGTAGTCCTCTATAGCTGCTGGTATTCTGCATTGCGTTGTATATAATGTATTATTGCTGGGATTTGTAGTCCTCTATAG
>NW_017306815.1:920505-923340 GCF_000935625.1 Nanorana parkeri
GGGGGGGTGTGGGTACGACGCAGTGCGGGGGCTCCGAAATTTTCGACCGTGTAAGGGGCCCCGAAATTTCTGAAGGCTGACCTGCTTCTGACAGAACCAAAAATACTTGAATTGTGTTTATGGTGATGGATACTTACCCGGTCCTTATTAGGCAGACACAGCCAAAAACTAATAGGACCACTATCCCACTGATAGCCACAAGTATACATCCTAGGAGCCACATAGGAATATCTACAAAGATAGAAAGGATGAAGTTATTTTCACTGATAAGAGCACATGATAGCATTTCTAGATGTTTCTAGATGTCTCTGGATATAAAATGAATAATGTGAAACTCCAGATGGAAAGATTTAGAACACCTGTCAAATTTTTATGTCTCCCCATTGGAAAAATGTACCCATGTCCTGGTAACCATACAGGAAGTGAATGGAAGTCTTCCTAACACAGAGATTTGTAATTTCCCACTTGAGCTCCATTTTAAACATAAATGAATATTGCACTAATTGCATTAAGCTTACTAATATTTCAGATTATTACACCTACCTTGAACCTGGGATTGAAACCAGGATGACACATCCCATGAAAAATCTGGATCGCTTGGCTTCTCCAGCATTCTATGACCACTTGTCCTCTTATCAATATATTGATAGTCATTTTCCAAAGTAGGAATATATCCATATGTCTCTTGGTCAGCCATCTTCTGATTGTCTTCTTCTGGGGCAAAGGTATAGTCATAGCCTGTTCCTATAATCACAGAGAAAAAAAAGAAAGATAAAGATAAAGAATTTCAGTTATATTCTTGGGTTACATTCAGGGGCGTAACTAGAAATCACAGTGCCCCATAGCAAAATTTTGTATGGGGCCCCATGATTTCTAGTTATACCCCTTGCAGAGCCCACCTGAGATTCCACACAGCCCACCTGAGGGTGACCCTGCAGAGCCCACCATAGACTATCTATAGTGGACTCTGCAGGGTCACCCTCAGGTGGGCTGGTTGCACTCCTTACCTGTCCGCCTCCTCTTCCACCGTCGCTGATGGGCCCCGCCTCGGATTGCCACCTTTTCTTCAAGCCAAACCCGAACACTATAGAGCTTCGCGGACATTTTTTTGTAAAGTATACACTATGCATGTATTTTGTAAATAAATGACATTGGAGTTAATCACAACTTGCCAGTGTGCCACAGATATGCATTCTGTAGATAAGATGCAAGTGTACAAAGCAGTACCCATATACCTTGCTGCACTGTTACCAAAAGTAACGGGTGCTCGTAATGACTGCGGATGGCGCTGCTCACAACAGAACAACAATACAGATGTCTCCAGCACACCAGCACCAAAATCCCATGTTAGTGCAAAATCCATTTTATTGATAGTTAGTGTCGATCTGCCTTGGAAGAGCTCACAAAGCGTTGTAATGCTTGACCTAATGGGTGGTCACACATTCCACCGCGGAAAAACTGGGCGGGATTACGTTAAAATGTGTGACCGGTCACACATTCTAACGTAGTCACAAATGTTGATAGAACACTGGACTGTCCAGGTGAATCCCGGATGGGTGGCAACCCTAGAGACTTTGCATGCCTCTGCGGCAAAAAAATGGCACTGCAGACATGCCCCCACCACCCCCCACCCACAGTAAGAGCGGCCGCACAGGAACGTGCGGTAATAAAATCCCCTTTGTTCCAGTGCGGTGGGATCGCAAAAAATCATCCATGAACGTTTTTTTGCGATCCCACCGCATTGGAATGCAGGGTATTTTATTACTGCACGTAACTGTGCGACTGATTGTACTGTGGGCGGGTCTGCAGTGCCATTGACTTGAATGGCACTGCCACGCCCCCGTCCCACACCAGAGCACAGGGAGACTTTACATAGGCGATCCCTCGCGTTCCGGGCACGGGACATTGCGGTAGATGTGCGGGCTGGTGGAAACAAGCCCTTAAGTAGTACACCAGACATAAGTTTTATTTGTTTTGTGTGTGAGTATTAAAATATAACACATAACATCTGTGTCCCCAACCTTCATTTCCTATTGTGTCACCTATAAAGAAATTGTGTCAGGTTTTGTTCCCCTGCCTGTATCCTTGATGTGTACTATTGCACATAAAAGATCCCCCACAAAACATTTTTTTGGGGGGGCATGTTTAATGTGCAATACTGATCTCCCCCCTTTCCAATTGATATTGCATTTGATAAAAATGTAATAAATACCTGCTTTTCTTCAAAGGTGAGATGACAGGTTGTTGAGGAGATGAGAAGGGCGGTCCCAAACTCGTCTGCCAGACGAAAGCGCTGCTCTCCACCCCTGCTGGCTGGCTGGCTGCCGGAGGAAGATTTGTCCCTCATGGCTCCCTCTCTCCCTGATGTCACTTCCTCCCACTACAGCCGCGGAGGAGAGAAACAGGGGAGGGAGGAAGAGTCGAGGGACACGAAACAGCGCCACCCGGCGTCCGCCGACCGTCAGCCACCCGACGTCTGGGTGGCTGACGGCCATTGTATGGTTTGAATTATGTGCCCGGGCGGAACGTGTGCCCAGACCCGTGGCACATGATTCCAAACCCGTACTGTACGGGTGAAACCCGTATGGGTGGCAACCCTAGCCCCGCCTCCTCTGTCGTCGGGCCCGCCTCCTCCCCAGCTGCCGACCACGGGCCCCGCGGTCCTCCTCCCCAGCTGCCGGGTCCAGCCTGAGCCTGCTCCACCGCCGCTGCCGATCTGAACAGCAGCGCATTCTTCTTTAGAGCCGCCAGTGAAAGCCACCAGCAGAGGATGCCATAGCGACCCAGGCGGCCCGCACGGCATCTGGCCGGGCCCCATAGCGGCCGCCTGGGTCG
>NW_017306815.1:925095-944677 GCF_000935625.1 Nanorana parkeri
GGTCCTGGCCGGGGACTCAGATCGCTACCCCCCCCTGTTCACTTGCGGGACCCCCACACTTTATTAGCTGATTTATATGATAATAAAAATATGAATGCAATGACCTGCCAGCTTACAACCTCTCAAGCTGGAATGGCAGAACTGCTCTTCGCAGCACAGGGGGAACGGCTAACAGGGGCTTATCAAGGGGTCTGTATCTGCATATGAGTTTTGGATTGATTATGATGGTGAAAGATGATGATTGTTGGTTACACAAAGTGCTGCAGAGCTGCTTCTCCTTGCCAGTCCCTATGCAGGACAGGGAACACAAAGGTATTATGCAGTTCTATGGCACAGTACACTAAGATAAAAGCTATAGGATGAGTGTACAGCGCTCTATAACCTTCCCAATGCGATATAACCTGTGACAAATAAACTGTGTAATAATTCTGTGTCATACTGAACTAATCAGAAAAAACATAAAGGCATCCAATGTCGTGAAATCTAGTGATATCATCAAAAAAAACAAGTAACTAAACTGGTATCCGTTGTTAGAAAGCCGCTGGACAAAGGTTATTAAGCCTCATAAGATGTAGAATGAATGTACAGCGCTGAATAACCTCCCCAGTGTGATATAACCTGTGACAAATCAGAGCGACAGTGACACAATGCATAGGTGAACATGCAGGTATAAATACACATCAATCCAGGTGCAAACAGACAGCCCTTGATATCATAATGATGTAATTCCCACCAAAATTCAAATAGATAGACACACCCACATCAACACAGAAGAATTCTATTAGTATTAAGTGTAAAAAAAAATCTACCTGTTGTCGATGCCGCAGCGCCCTCCGGTTGCCATGGTCACCAATGTAGCGTTGAGAGCGGTGTCTGTTCCCCGTTGGGACACAGCAATTAACTGCGCATGCGCCGGAGGCCGTAGATCCGCCCCCGGCGTCTCCTTGTTGCTAGGATACAGTACGAGCGGCCGGGCTGTCATCCACGGCCGCTCCTCTGCTGGTAACAGACGGCAAGGGGAAGGCAGAAAGAACAAAGTGGCGAAGCATCTGAAATAACATAGGGTCAGAGGTCAACAGGCCACATATGAGGGGGGAAAAAAATTAATGCCAAATGAATAACATAGGATCAGGGGTCAACAGGCCACATATAAGCAAAAATACATAACAAGGCACTGAAACCAAGGGGGGTGGGGACTCAATCAAAAAAGGGGGTGAGAAAGAGGGGTAAAAGGCTAAAAGGCCTTATTTGGTTTGGATGGTTAAGATTCATAGTGGATCCCTACAATCAGAGAAATGGTCCTAAAGGTGTACAGGACATAAAGGAATGGAAATAGCATCAGTCCACAAGGAAGCATGTATAGGATATCGTACTGTTAAGTCCCCTGGGATGCATGGTCTCTAAAGTATGTATTCAAAACGCTTCCCTGCGTAGTAGTGCGTTGTTATGGTTGCCGCCACGGGGGGGTTTTTGCACCTGTTCTATTACCATCACACGTAGTTCATGTACCTGGTGATTGTGCATGGCAAAATGTATGGCAACCGTTCTTTTTTTTTTTCTCTGGCCAATTTGATATCGCTTTTGTGCTTCTGATATCTCTTTTTGAAGGCGTTGATTGTCTTGCCGACATACACTAATGAACAGGGACACTTCAAGACATAAACACAGTGGTCAGTATTGCAGTTATAGTAGGCGGGGATCGCATACTTCTTGCCCAAATGTGGGTGCATAAATGAGTCCCCCACTATGATGGAGTTGCGGATACTGCAATTGAAGCATTTGAAGCACCCTTTTCTAGTGGAGAAGTTAAAGCCCGGGGTTGAGTACTTATCTATCGGATCAGCCTTAACCAAGCGGTCTCGAATAGATTTGTATTTGGAAAAGTTGACTTGTGGAATCTGTTTTACAATAGGGGCTAGTGTCCTATCGGCCTGGAGAATGCGATTATTTCTACCCAGAGTTGTTCCCGATGTCACATGTCTCAGAATTAAATGTAGTAATAAATGTGGTCTTATCCGCACTAGTACCGGTTTTGGGTGTGTGTAGTCTTTGTCTTGCACATTCCAATGTGCGTTTGAAAATGTCCTCAGGGTATCCCCTTTCACGAAACTTGTGGTGCATAGCCCTGAGTTGGACCTCACAGTCCTCATGGTCCAGTTTTGAGACCGTGGCAGTGCGAATGGGATTTGGACTTTGTTGTGATGACATGGTAGCACGTCACCTTTAGCTCTACATACTGTAATCTCTCTAGGTATGCAACAGAGTCTAACTTCAGTTTATTACATTCTACTCTTTCTTTCCTGAAGATTACCTGGGATTTGTAGTCTGGTACCTTGGAATCAGGGCCTGGGCAGTTAGACACAGAATCTCTCTCTATGTAATCACAGGGGGGAAAAAAGAGTATACATTTCTCAGTTATATTCACCGCTACCATTGATATGTTACAACATACAATATATACGTGAATGATGTACATTGGAATTCCAATCTCACTCCAAGTACTGTATATAGAATGTACATCTATGGCCTCTATTCATCTTATAGCTGCTGCTACAGGATATTAGGCTCAATTTATAAAAGATAAGGATCTTTGTTTAACCATGTACTGTGTTTCCCCGAAAGTAAGACCTACCCCGAAAATAAGACCTAGCTATCTTCAGGGATTTCTGTAATATAAGAAGTCAAATCTTGGTGGACTTCATATGTTAAAAAAATGACAGTTATTTTCAGCTGTGTCCAACCGGATGTAAATTTAACAGCCACAGGGGGCCTGGCTGCCATGTGAGCACGATGGCCGCATGAGCTGAGAGCTCCGTTCCACTGCTCCGTTCTAACCTCACTCACCACTACTCTGACAAGCCCAGACGATCTACATTCTTCAGCGACCGATACCGCTTCTTCTCCTCCTCATGTCCCGTAAGCGTGAGGATGGGAACTGGCCCAGGAAGGTCACGGAGTTCTTCTCCTTCTCAGCCACACGCTGGAAACAAAATGGCGGCGGCTCTGGAAAATCGGCTTCTCCCTCCTCCCTGCCGAGAGACACAGGGTCTCGTGTGGCGTCCTCGCTGCCAGAGGATCTCTTTCCTGCACAGTCAGGATCCTCCTCGCCTCTTCCTATTCAGGCAGCCCTGCAAAGACAAAGCCTAGAATGGCTGATGGGATGACAGGCTGCTGTGTGGCGACTCCTTGTTCTGGCTCCCCAGATGATAAAAGGGAGTTGAACCGCTCCATTAACGGTTTCCCTACCTCTGACCAGCCTGTACTGGACACTACACTTAAAGAAATGCTGATCTCACTCCACAGCGCCATTCACTCGGATATTGTCTCCCTGGTACAACAACTGAGAGCTGATGTTGATGTAATAGGCTCCAGGGTAGACCATGTAGAAAACAAAATGGGCGAATTCGCCTCCACTATTAATCAGATAATAGACTCTCAAGACAACACTAATGATGAAGTACACTGGCTAAAAATGAAACTGGCTCCAGGCAAAAATAATGTGAAGATATGCAGTGTTCCTGAAACTGTTGATCAACCAGATCTTCTCCATTTCGCTCAAGATATACTCCAAGCTGTTGTTCCTGACATATCTACATCTGATCTTATTATAGACATAATCCATAGAATCGCGAAACCATCTTTTTTGCCTGAAAAAAACGGCCCGCGATGTACTTATGCGCATTTATTTTTTCCACGTCAAAGACCGTTTTCTCCTAGCGACTCGTGACGCAGTTCGCCTTCCTCCTAGATTCTCTAACCTCCAATTCTTCCCGGATTTATCCCAACACACCCATGCTCTCAGACATCAGCTCACACCGATCACAAAAGTATTTCACAATAATGGCACCAACGTCTTGCGATAATGGCACATCGCTCCAGAAGATCCACCATCCACCTCCTCCACCCCTGCTCCTGGCAGAGTATGCTCAGAGTGGAAACAAGTTTCCAAGGATCACACCCTGAAGACCGTCGGTTGTCTTTCTACTTCTCAGCACTACCCAGTGAGGTTTGGAGCTGTGTGGGTCTCCGCAGTTCTTTTTCCTTCCCCACTTGAAATGTGCAGTGTTATACTGCTTACAGATCCATGTTGGATCGCAATGTTTATTGTTTTTACTTATTTGTATTACGTTTGTATTGCTGCCGGTTGTGCAGTCCTGTGTCTTTCTCTATTTTCAGTGCAACTTCTTCAAAACAGTATACTCAATCAACTCCAGCATTTACCCAGATATTCATTAAAGGTCCTTTTTGCATGCTCGTCATTGACTCTTTGGACTGGATCCTGCACGAGTGTATCACATGTACAACCTTTTTTATTTTACTTAAGGCCTCGTTCACACCATATGCACTGCGTTCTGGTCTGATTCTGTTCGGAACACACTGCATCGCAATGCGGCCGGCTCACTTATTTTGCAGGGCTGGAGGGAGCGTGGGGGGCCATTGAAGTGAATGGCACCGCAGCCACGCCCTCGGGCCGCAATGCGATCGCCCACACAAGATCGCAAGGCACATTGTGTCTGCAGTCCGGTCTGGTGCGGTGCGATCAAAATAGTGCTTGCAGTATTTTGCCTGTGCGATCTGGGCTGGCTGGATCAGGCAGACGCGTCCCTCTAATCAGGCATGTTAGAGGGCCGCACCACTGGGGCCTCCGAAGAGACCACATTGAGGAGGGAGCGACCGCCGAATCCGATTAGAGAGCCGCATCTGATGCAGGTGGCAGAGAGGCGGCGGAGGGAGGGAGCCACTGATCCGGGCGAACTGGCAGCTGAGCCCCCACAACCAGGGTCCAGGGAGCCCCCACTGACCACCAGGGTAAGGTGACAACATTTTTATTTTTTTTAAATAAAATCCGGGGACACTTTTAAATGTTTCCGGGAACATAAAATAAAACTTTTTTTTTTTAAATACTCACCGTATCTTCTCAGAAGCTGCACACAGCGCGCCGGTTTAAGTAGTAACCAGCACATGCTGTATGCAGCTTCTGACAGCGTGGGAGACGGGAGGCTGCGCTTGTTGGTGGATTCAAGGATCAGGCGAGTTATTAAAAAAAATATATATATTTTATGTTCCCGGGGACATAATTTGTCAGGGGATGGTCTCCTCAATCAAGGGACTGTCCCCAGAAATCGGGGATGAATGTAGAGTTGCAAAAACTAATCAACTAAGTCGATTATAATCGATAATTGAAAAAGTTGTCAACGTTTTCAATCATCGATTAATCGGCCTTTGATTAGTTGGCCCTGTTCACGGCTCTACACGCCTCACGCTCGCCGCTGCCAGACCCACCTGTCCGCATCCATGCTCCACACGCTGTACTTCGTCCCTGCCTCGTGCCCACCGCCCGCCCACATCCACGATTGGCACAGGGACGCAGGGAGAAGAAGAAGAAGTAAGGAGGAGCAGATGTGGGGAGATGACAGCCGTTGACAGACAGGCCCAATCTCAGAAGCAAGTTGCTGGAAGACTGCTCAGGTAAGTCTGCACTTTCCCCCCACATGGTGCTCTATAATGTATTGCTGGGATAGTGGGATTAGTATTCCTCTATAGCTGATGGTACATTCTGTTGTACTGTATATTATACAGAGCAATGTACCATCAGCTATAGAGGAATACAAATCCCAGCAATACATTATACACTGTATGTATAATGTATTGCTGGGATTTGTTGCATTCCTATATAGCTGGTGGTATTCTGCATTGCACTGTATAATATATTATTGCTGGGATTTGTTGTACTCCTCTATCGCTGGTGGTATTCTGCATTGCGCTGTATAGGACTACAAATCCCAGCAATGATACATTATACAGCACAATGCGGAATTCCACCAGCTATAGAGGAGTACAACAAATCCCAGCAATAATACATTATACAGTGGTGCAATGCAGAATACCCCCAGCTATAGAGGACTACAAATCCCAGCAATAGTACATTATACAGCGCAATGCAGAATACCGCCAGCTATAATGTACTTATGCTGGGATTTGCTGTATTCCCCTGTAGCTGGTGGTATTCTGCATTGGGCTGCATAATGTACTATTGCTGGGATTTGTAGTCCTCTATAGCCGGTGCCATTCTGCATTGATTGCTGTATAATTTTACACTTTCCATTTCACTATATTGCACACCACACTTTTTTTTTTTACTTCCACCGCTCCAAGCTTGCTCCTGTGATGGACTACAATCTCAATACAAACTAGTAGTCCATCACTGGAGCCATTTTTTAAAATGTATTTTATTGTTTATCCGATTAACCGATTAATCGAACTTAATAATCGGCTAACTAATCGATTTTGAAAATAATCGTTAGCTGCAGCTCTAGATAAATGGTCACCCTACACCAGGGAGCCCCCACTGACCACCAGGGAGCCGCCACTGGCCACAGTGGAGCCCCCACTACCCACCTGGGAGCTACCACAGAGCCATCACTACTTATTAGGGAGACCCCACTGGCCACCACAGATCCCGCACTGATCACCTGACAGTCCGCATTGGCCACCTGAGAGCCTAATTAGGGAGCTGCCTCTGCTGCACCCACACACACCTGTGAAACCCTCTGGACCCCTGGTGAGAGCCCGCACAACCCTCCTGAGACCCAGAAAACATCAGGTGGCGAACCCAGAGCAACACAGAGTATGTAGCTTCATATTATTCTGCATTGATGTATAATGTATTGCTGGGATTTGTAGTCCTCTATAGCTGATGGTATTCTGCATTGCTGTATAATGGTATTGCTAGGAATTGTAGTTCTCTATAGCTGTTGGTAGTCTTCATTGCTGTATAATGTATTATTGCTGGGATTAATAGTCCTCTATAGCTGATGGTATTCTGCATTGTTGTGTAATGTATTGCTTGGAATTGTAGTTCTCTATAGCCAATGCCATTCTGCAATGCTGTACAATGTATTTAGGAGATTTTAGTCCTCTATAACTGATGGTCTTATTCTGCATTGCTGTATAATGTGCTGAGATTTGTAGTCCCTCTACAGCTTGGAGTTAGTGGCAGAACTACCAGGGTCGCAGCAGTCGTACATGCGCAAAGCCCTGACGAGGCATCCCTCCACTACCGGTGTGCTCTAATTTTCCTCAACTCATACATTTCTCTACCACATCTCTTCCAGGTGCACATGTCATGAAGAAAGCGGGTCATGAAAACATCTGATTCGGATGACTCGGCCCCACTGGAAGTGACACAGTCGAGAAAATGTATAGAATCGAGAAAAATTATAGAACACTGACTTTGACACTATTCAGCCCTCCCACAGCTCACAGTCCAGAAACATGGACAGCCAGCAGTGGTCTACAGTGGGCGAGAGTGCCTAAGTAGCAGACATGGAGCGGAGTAAGGCCAGAACCATGTAGGGAGCACAGTGGGAGGAGAGCACCATCCACCAGCCTGTCACCCCTTTCATGGACTTACTAGGAGTTCTCACATCACCCGACCATTCACACTACCATTACATAATTGGCAAAAGTGTCAGACAGGGGCGGGGAGAAGGCAGGGGAATAGGCAGAGCGGGAGGGGGGCCAAGTTGCTGCACCATGGGCCTCTGGGTTGTACTTGCCCCCTGGGCTAAAAGTTGCCAGTAAGCCCCTGCTGTATTCCACACCTACCGGGCGCCGATAGCTGATTTAATTGCGGTTGGTTGGCGTCGGTGGTTGCGGTATTTAGGATTGCGGGCGGCGTTGGACTACATGTTGCAACCGCGGGGCGCAGATGCCCTCCGCAATTAAATCAGCTCTCTGCGCCCAGCGGTTGCGACATGCAATGAAAATTATTAGTGCCCCCCCAGATTTGACTGTGTGTGATGGCTGATCCCGGTTGCTGTGTATGTATCATTCTAACTGCCCAATCTGCCGTACATTGGCTCTGGTGTGCCTTGTATTGGTTCTGGTCTGAAGTGTGCCGTGTATTGGTTCTGGTCTGAAGTGTGCCGTGTATTGGTTCTGGTCTGAAGTGTGCCGTGTATTGGTTCTGGCCTGAGGTCTGCCATTTAGCTCACTTTGCAAATTGCCTATATTGGTCTAGATTTTGAAATTCTCCTACCAGTTCCCCGGCAATTCATCTCTTAGTGAATTGGCCAACTATTTGAAAAATAATGTGGAGAAAACATTTCTGTGACCCAAGAATGTCTATGCAGGTGGGGCTTGTGGGAGGGGCTTGAATATGGGCAGAACACAAGGGGGCCCCATATTCTTGTATTGCCTGGGGGCCCCATGTGTTGTCAGTCCGCTCCTGCTCGCCACGCCTCTTGCGGCCCCACAAAATAGTGAGCCGGCCGCAATGCGATGCAGTGCGTTCCGGACAGAATCAGGCCGGAACGCACTGCATATGGTGTGAATGTACCCTAAGACATGAGTTTAAAAATTGTCTCTATTACTGTTAGGGGGCTAAACCATCCTGCCAAACGCTCTAATTTGGGGAGAGAAGCTCAATCCAGGGGAGCTGATATTTTGTGTGTTCAAGAGACCCATTTTCATGAAGGGGCTGCCCCATCGTGCTCACATAACGGGTACACTAATGTTGTTTATGCTAACATGCCACATAAAAAGAAAAGTTGGGTGATGATTGCAATCAAGAATATGGTTGCTTTTACTTTGCAAAAGTCTATCATTGATCAAGCAGGGAGATATACCGTCTTAGTAGCCCTTCTTGATAACGTTCAATACACTTTAGTGAATGTCTACACCCTGAATGTTAGTCAGATTCGCTTCTTGAACCACTTGTTCAGAAATGTATCTGACGTGAAAAGGGACTCTCTGGTTGTATGCTGTGATTTTAATCTTGTGCCTAACAGAGAGATAGATTCTACTGCTACTAATAAAATACATACTTTGTCCCTACAATCTCTGTTCCACAGGGAAGGATTGCATGATGTATGGAGATGCTGTCACGCCAATGAAAGAGACTACACTTATTTCTCCACAGTGCATAACTCCTATTCTAGGATAGATCTCTTTTTAAATGATCTTTCTACCCTTGAAAAAGAGTAGATAAAAGTACAATCCAAACTATTACATGGTCTGACCATGCTCCAATTATCCTGGATCTTTCACGTGTATACAACACCATCCCTTTCCGCCTGTGGAGAAATAACACTGTCCTTTTGAAACAAAGACTGCGTCTCCAAAATATCATCACACTTAAAAGAATACTTTTCCCTTAATGGATCTTCGGTTTCTGACCCATTTATATTGTGGCATGCACAAAAAGCATTCATGAGAGGTATTCTCATACAAATATCTGCACAATGCAATGAAAAAAGAAGGGAAAGCCTTACCACTCTCCTAACTGAGATACCCACCTTAGAATCTCAAAACAAACCACACCCCCAAACATCTATCTCTGCAAAACTATCAAAGCTTAGATATGACCTACGGCTCCACCTTCTCCACCAGTTTGATGTCAACTCTAGACAACTGAAACTGCAGTATTACTCTAACCATAACAAAGCTGGAGCATTCTTAGCTAGAAGAATTAAGGAACGTAGAGCTATTACTAGCATAGCCTACCTTGTTGGATCCTCAAATGAACAAAAATGTACACATCCTCAAGACATAGCGAACCAATTTAGTACATACTATCAATCTTTGTACAACCTTAAAGACGCACAATCAGTCCCTCAACCCACCACACATGATATTACAAATTTTTTTTAATCTACCATTACTTGCCAACACTATCCTGAGACCAACTGTCTACTTTGAATGTCCCATTCTCTACTGCAGAAATACTTACTACTATTGACGCCCTACCCCACAATAAGTCCCCTGGTCCAGACGGCTTCTCTGCTGAATATTACAAGACTTTTAAAGATACTCTTACCCCACATCTCTTGAGGGTTTATGATGCGGTTATGTCATCAGCTAATTTTCCCCCTCAAATGCTCAAAGCCTTTATTATCACAATTCCCAAAACCGGGTGAAGAGCCCACTATGCCTCAAAACTATTGCCCTATATCTCTACTTAACACGGACCTCAAACTAAATGCAAACATGTTGGCAAGGCGATTAAATGACCTCCTTCCACTATTGATCGACCTGGAGCAAACAGGCTTTACTAAGGATAGACAGGCCCCTGATTCAACTAGACGCCTTATTAATATCATACATAAAGCCAATAAACAAAACATTCCCTGTCTTCTCCTCTCTCTTGAGGCTGAAAAGCTTTTGACAGAATCAACTGACAAAACTTAGAGCAGGTCCTCTCTAAAGGTGGCCATACACTGTACAACCATCGCAAGACCTTAGTCTTGCGATGGTTGTAAAGTGATTAAAAAAACGTACGATCTGCCTATCTTGGACAGGCAGATCGCACTCTCGATCATCGCAAGCCCGCCCCGAGGGGCGGGCTTCCGATGACCGCAATGCTGAACGGGCAGCGTGCGCACACCGGCTCGTTCGGCATTTGTCTCCCGAGCACTGTTCAAACCAGCCGAAAATCGTACGATTCTCGGCTGGTTTTCTAACATGCTCCTTAGACAAAAGACGTGCGACCGTACATTAGAAACTGTCGCACGTCTTTGTTCACACTGTTCGATTCTCGTACGATCGCGGGATTTCCCGCGATTCTCGTACGAGAATCGAGCAGTGTATGGGCACCTTAAATTCGATTTCTCTGGCACAATCTTCACTGCTATTATGGCCCTATATTCCTTCCCTTCAACCCAAGTATACACTTCTAATGCTATCTCTCAACCTTTCCAAATAACTAAAAAGGTACAACACAGGGATGTCCGCTTTCCCCCTTAATATTTAATCTCCTTATGGAACCGTTTGCTGAACTCGTCCATTCTGATCCTTTAATATAAGGGTTCTTGATGAATCAGAAACACCACAAGATACATCTCTTTACAGATCATGTAATATTTATGTTAACTAACCCTACCACTTCTCTTGCAGCAGTTCAAATTATTAAGTTATGACCACCTAAGGTCATACATGGCACAATATCGTATCCCTCAAAACGGAACAAGTATCCGCCTCCAACTCGGCTCTCTCTCCTGTCAGTTTTCCTCCGTTTATCCTCCGATTATCTACAGCTCAAATCATACAATTCATCATACCATCATACCATCGTCCACATGGAATAAATAGTTGCTTGTAGTGCAGTCAATAAAACTCACAATTTGTTAAAACTTCTCACAAAAGAAGCTGAATAAATGCCGGCATGAAACTATAGCAGAGCGTTCTCCCGTCTATGCGTGATGATGTCAGCAAAGCCTGAATTGAGAAAATTCTCATCAACGATTATTGGCGATTAATCAATTAGTTGGTTGCAGCCCTAATATATATATATATAGTATATATATATAATATATATAATATATATATTAGGGCTGTATATACTTGCAAATATCGCAATATTTTTGTAACAATTTTTTTACATAATAGAATTTTATTACAAGAAAAGATAAGCCATTTACCCAGACTTACCAGATTTTCATTTATAGGCATCAGGATCAATATAGGGATGTGTTTTATTGGGTTACAGGTGCAGCTATAACTGTAGGAGTGTATTTATGTCATTATGGTCAAAAACAATTGTCGAATGGACCCCATAAACTATTTAAAAAATCAAACAAATGTTCCAAAAACTAACTTTTTCTAGCTAAATTCTACTGGTATGAGGAGCCCTGCATGCACCTAATTCATATTACCTGACTACAGCTTGTAAGTGGTGTAAATAGTGGTGCATCATAGGCCATTTGTCACCGATTGATTCTACATTTTGCTATGGGCCCTTTTGATTAATGTCCCGATATTTATTACCATGGATTAATCCACTTTACACATAGGCTTTGCCCTTTTTTTTTTTTTAAACTGCTTTTCCGAATAAGCGTGCAGGATAGGAATATGTCATAGAGAAGGTGGATAATGTGTCACACCCGGCTGAGTGTCTGTTACTCCGAGCAGATTGTACGAGTGCTATGAGCCAATGGGAATTATGTTCTAGACTCCAAACAGATGTTAATATGCAGTCGGAACACTGAAATGTGTAGTAACAGTTATGTTTTGATTGAGAAGAGATATGGGAATAATTAAAGTGTCAGTAGACCGACAACACAGCATTCCTTAAAGCTGAACTTGAGCTATATAAATTGATATACACTTCCATTGGTCCAGCTTGGCACAATGTCTTACGGTGACCTTCCAGGTCCTGTACTGCTGATATGCCAAGCAGGTTCCATTCTGCTTTTAAGCAGAAAGGGTCCTTTGCTTGGCACAGTGGCTATTTAGCGTACACCTAGTATTTTCTCTCAATGCATACTAGGCGTTCATTGAGAAACATCACTGCCCCCATGAGGTCACTGCTCCCTGTCCAATCAGTGTGCACAGTATTCACTGGGAAAAATGGCTACTGTGGCGAGTGTACAACCTGCTATAGTTTAACATGGTATACCATGACTGCTACCTAGGCCAGATCCCTGCTTATAGGACAAAGGTAGGTAAGCAGATTAATTGTCCATTGGTCAGGCTGGAGGCAGAAAGGTGACACAATAGGCCACAACACAATACTGCAGCAGGAAACTGCATGTCAGCTGCCTGTGCATAGTGCAAATGGTACATGAATTTAAAGGAAACAAAAAAAACAAACATTGGGCAGCGTACGTTGTGTAAATAGGAGTTCTCTACAGTAGGCTTAAAGTGGTGTCCCTGAAACTTGCCACTTTGGTGAAAATTGGAGACTCCTTGAAAGCAACTCCCATAACCACAGCATACATAGACATTTCTCTCTTTAAGTGACGCTAAACCCAGGAGTTAAATCTAAGCATTTAAGTACCTTACCTATTAAGAAAAATGTAGCTAATTTGTGCATTACTCAGCTGTAGAATCATCTCTGAATTTGTGCTGACACTGTCCTTTTTGGAGGGTGGCTATTTTTGTTCCCCATGGATGTTGTCCCTCAAAGGCCATGCAGGTCAGATGCTTCTTAGACAGGGGTGTCTATCCGAAGTGTCTTCTCCATGTGTACGGACAGTGGACCCTTGAGGGAGGTGAGACAGAAAGCCTCCAGCAGTCTGTAATAATTTCCTTCAAACACTCTATAACAAAAGTATCATAGCAGTGGTAAGGTCACAGCTGCAGGGTGGTCAGGAAAAAGTTTGGTAAAGTAAGGTCAGAACCAAGATGAGGAAGATCAGGTGCGATCAGAGCTCTAAAGAGGTTTATCGGTTGGACAGGAGCATCTTCTATTGGCTCCTTGTCTTCACAGTATCTGATCAGCTGTAACTTGAATGAGTGCACACTTCAGGCACATCGCCATCAAGCATGCAGGCTGCATGGTGGGTACATATTTCCCAGTCATACGTGGCACAAGGGTAACTTGGAACAACGGGTCCCCAGGAAAGTCATTGTGGTCTTAGGGGCTCTAAAGAACCCTCTAAGAATAGAACTGGTAGAACAGCAGGCTGATCCTCTAGTTTCAGAGCAGCGTGCACCAAAAACTAAACGGTCTCTTTTACTTTGGGAGTAATGGCACAGGACTGCAAATCCTCATAGTTAAACTCATCTGCCAAAGACTGCAGAGAAACCCAATCCGAAAGAGTCCTAGCTGCCAATGGCTTAGAGGCCACCGAGGCCAGGGACAGATTAGGTACAGAACTTGCTGGAGAAGACATGGGAGCACGCTTGTAACCTCTGCGGTCAGAGGCAGCAAATAACTGGGTGATTTGGCCTATATAGTCTTGCATGACTGTAGTAAGAACTCAAGCCAAAAGGGCAGAGGAACTGACCACACCAGATGGAGCTATGGAAGACTCTAAAAATGAATTATACTCTAGGAGCAGAGGAAAACATGATGCCAGGCTTCATTGATTGATTGCACAGTAGGTGCACTGCAACCAGCTCCAAAGCTGTTTGTAGAGTGCGAGCTGGGGGCACCTGGTAAAAGCATGGGCTGCCCCACCCCTCCCTCCACCCCATGGCAGTAAGGCACACGGTGCGAACCAAGGCCAGAGGTACTCATAAAATTCAGACAGCTGGTAGGAAAGGTGAGGGACAGAAGGCCAGAGGTGCCAAAGTCACTGTAGGTGGGCAGCAGTAATGGATCAAAGTTCCGCATGGCTCTTTGCAAAGCAGGAGCATTAGTGGGGAGATGCTTTCTTGATGTTGCATCGTGGGTAAGAGAACATGGAGCATGCAGTCCCATAGCGTTAGCCCCTTAACCTGGCAGAAAACTGAATTTTAAAAGCATCCAGTAACCTATATACTTGACATAGGGCCTGATGCTCAGCTCAACCAGCCCAATCACAAAGTGAGTCTTCAGAGAGAGGACAAGCACTGAGGCAATAACAATGGTTCTGAACCTGGAAAGTGTGCTGTGGATAACTTTTTACCAGATTAGAATCTTGAAGGCACCCTATGTGGAACCCATACCTGAGGTTTACTTCCAGGCTATCCCTGCAACTTCCAATTCAGTGGGGTTAAGGCACAGCATTGCAAAAGCCAGGCTGAGGAAACCCAATGCTGGATAGCAGCAATTGGAGACATAAGTTCTAGCAGAAAAAAAAATGTAATCTGACGGCGGCCGATGGCCCGCCAGAATATCCACACCGAACTGGTAGCTCAATGGCTGCCCAATCTGTTCGTACAAAAATCTGTCTGGCTTCTTCAATCAGCTGATCGAGGGATGCTGGCCAAAAGGGTGCAGACAGCAGCACCCACTGTGCGAATTGCGGCCGGTTCCTCAAGTTAGTTGTCTGATAAGAGACGAGTCACTGTTAAGATAATTTGATTCACTGAATTATGGAAGAAACGTGATAGCTGGACAAAAAGGAGCACATAATATAAATATGCAATATTTTATATCTATATTGAACTAAAAATAAATACAGATTAAAAAAAAAAAAAACACCCAGTCCTGACAGCAATACATGAATAAATATGGACAAACCACTAAATATTCCCTTTGAAAGTAATGTTTAGTTGCACTTTAGGACAGGCAAAACAAGAAAAGACAAAAACTTGTGTGCAATTAAGTATTTACTAATTCAAAAATTACAAAATAATGGCAAATAAGCATATAAACACTGGATCAATCCTGTAACCATCTAATCCTGCAAATGAGGCTGCTGATATGCAAACACAACTCTAAACAGCGTTACAGCCTGCGTAGGAGTAAGAGAGTTTTACGGCCCAGGCACACAGCTGCAGCTTGATGCCCCATAAAGCTGACAGCACTGCTGGGCATTAGCAGAAATCCCTATTTCCACCTATGGTGAATGTAGCCCATAAATGGAGACTTTTTATTTAACTTAATACTGTAAGCTGTGGACAGGATTAAAGGGCAGAAGCTTTCACCATACTCTTCTTCACTTGAATGCTGGACAGTTAGGATCAAGCAAAGTTCACTACACCCCACCCTATTTTTACTGGCCCATCACTATGACAGTTTTCCTTAACTGGTCAACAGGAATATGTAGAAGGGAGAAGGTGAGCAAGCTTTAGCAGTATGAGCAAATGCTTAAAAGAGAACTATGGGGTAAGTGTTTTTCCCCATAGTTCTCTTAAGGGTCACAGGAGGACATATACTAACCTCCTCCCGTGACCCAAAGCTCAGTATATCGTGAGCTACAGCTCACAGTATACTGAGATCGCCACAGCCGGGACTGATCCCGACATTACTGTCGAGATCCACCCAGCTGCGTGAGTGACTGCGGGCTCTGCCTATCTACAGGCAGAGTCATCTGTACCCGCCCCCTTCCCCGTCCGTGCCTACAGTCAGTGCTGGAGGATCGGAGGGGGGAGAATCCCTGCAGGGAACCGTGACCGACAGTCGCTGCTCTCTGCAGGGAGATGATCGAGAAGTGAGTGAGCGACGGTATGTGTTCGCTCACTTCCCGATCTATTGAGCTGACGTGTGACAGTTTCATTGATTTTCACTCACCTCATAGTTCTCCTTTAACCATTGCCCAATCATAAGAGTATGTCATTGAGGCAAAGTAGATTATACTGAAAGCTTCTGCAGGTATAGCCAGGCAAGCACTAGGTACTTGCACTTCTTATCTGTCAGGAGCTATGGTTCCAGTATTCTTAAAGCAGGACTCAAGCCAAAAACAAGATAAGTAGCCTACTATAAGATCCAGCTTTTGCTGCAACCAGAATTGTTTCCCCTCAGTACCTTTTTTCTGCTGCTAGATGCCCTCGGTCTGATAGCAAGTATCATCCAACCGGCTTCTTCTGAGCCCAGGTCATTCTGGACCAAGTCAGGCTGGGTCTATCCAGCCTCTGACTGGACAGTAAAAGGAGAAGCAGCACAGTGATTAACTCATCTCTCGCTCACGCTGCTCTGTCCTCCTCCTCCTATCCCATAATTGGCTCCTTAAGCTGCTTCTTCCTCTCACACTGCTATACAGGGAGTGGAATAAAGCTGATGCCAAGTCAAATTCAGGTAATTATACTTTGCATTTAAACATACATTTACTGATGATTAATTATGAAGCTGCACTGATCTGGGTCTTCTATTTCTGCCTAGAGTTCAGCCTTAAAGTCAAAGAGTATTTGAAACAGTGCTATGGCGTTACAGCACACTTCAGCGGATGTGTGGAGAGGCATTCCTGCATCTGCTAAACTTTGCTGTATGTGAACTACATGCTTTGTACAGCATACAGTTGGTAGGATTTGTGTAAATGCTAATGGACTGTGTCCACATGCTTTGGGCTTGTGTCGAAGACATCAGTCTGGCATTAGTTTGAGCTGCTTCTGAGACCATTCATAATTTGACCAGCAGTTGACCTCCTTCTGGACCAGCACTTAAGATGCTTCAAGCAGGTTTTGCATTTCTATAGACTTATATTCAAATGCAAAATTCATTTAAAGCAAACAAAAAAAAAAAAAACTTGACACAGGCCCCAATGCCTCTGGGCCTTAGGCTTCAGTCACACATTAGCGTGGGGAAAAAAAAATAATAAAAAAAAAACAATATTCTTATGGGACTCATTCACACCTGCGCGTTTGTTCACGCGCACAAAAACGCGGCAAAAAGTCCCAGCGTGATTTTCTGGGCGATTTCAGCACATTCTGTCCCCCAAAAGACGTGTTTTTGTGCACGCGCAAGACCACACGTTTTTCTTGCTGACAAAACTTGCTGAATTCACAACGCTATGAGTGAATGGAGCCTTAGGCTTACGTCACACTGCGTCCGTGTGCATTAACCATTAACTGTATGTATAGTCAAAACTTTTTCAGTTTAGAGTAGGGAAGTGTTAAACCCGTGTCAGTTTATTTTTTGCTGTCTTTGTCCCATTGGGGAGATTTGCCTTCACTTTCTGCCCTGGGGATGCAACAGGAAGTCAGAGGAAATCTCTCCAAAGCTAGGGGAATTCTATAAAGCTGGCCATACACCTATAGATTATCTGCAGATTTTCTATGGTCAGGTGGAAAAAGTGCAACAGATTCCTCCATCTATGCTAAATTGAGTGGATGGAGGAATCTCCAACTGCAGCAAGCTTCATTATCTTGCTAGTTGGCCCCGCTGGCTCTCAAAATACCTGAACAATCTGATTGGATGTAGGCATTGTTCGGGTATTTTGAGAGCCAGCGGGGTAGACTAGCAAGATACTGAAGCTTGGCCCATTCACACAGTTTAGCGTAGATGGAGGAATCTGTTGCACTTTTTCCACCTGACCATAGAAAATCTGCAGATAATCTATAGGTGTATGGGCAGCTTTAGAGAGATGTCTAATAAAACAAATGGCCTCATTAGAAGATTTCCCCTTACCTCCTGTTCTGGTGGTAACATTCTGGATTTGCCATCATGCTCTGGTTCAGTAGCCAGGACAAATTAAATCTACCCCACAGAGATATAGACAGAAATGAAAACTTGAAAGGAGTTCTAAGCCTTCCCTTCTCTATCCAATAAAATTTTAGCTAAACATACATTTGAGGAAAAGAGATATGGAGTGATGAAATGTAAACTTGTTAAAGCACAGCTACTCTGTATAGCTGGATAGCGACAGTTTGCAATGTATAAAGAGTGGGGTGGAAGTCGAGAAGTCAGCATGGCAGAAGTTGTGCTTTGGTCCCCTGGGATTCTTGAGGTTGTGGTCTATTGTGCTGGGAAGTCTCCAGATTGTTTCAGGCTCGGAAGTCTTCAGGGAGGTGGTCACAGTTTGTTGGGATTCACCCATTTGTATGTTCCTTCATACCGGAAGCCAGCATTCTGCATCAACACGTCGCTCTCTGCAGGACCCCGGCTGCAACAGAACAGGATTATAAAAAGTAAATATATCTAAACGTGCTGCAGAGGTTAGGTTCCCTGATGTTATACAATCTGTAAAATACAATATGAAACTTTTTCAGCTGGAAGCCTTTGGACAAATCACGTGACACTTTACCAATGATTATATGTGCAGACTGTAAATCTGATCACAACACTTCCTCTCCCCCTTACCTTATCTAGCATATCACAATTTGTCTCTTAAAGGAAACCAGTACTGAAAAAATAATGGGGCTACCACAGCTCAGCTCCTTCTAGGAATGTTACTTGCCTGGCTGTATCTGTCTTCAATACTTGAAGGAAACAAAGTCCCCTCCAGGTCAACTTTATAAGTTGCACACATTTTGGTCAAATATTACTGCAGGTCTTTAACTGCTTCAGATTTGTAGATATCGAGATATCTATTTTTTCACATTTGCATTAGGAATGAGTCAAGTTGGCAAGTTGCAACATTACCACAATCACATGATCAGCGTGATACTATGAAAGAAGGTAAGTGGGGTTCTTCCTAAGTGACCACCTCCTTCTGCTACATTAAGGTGTTAGAAACCTAAGGAAATTCACTTTCAGCCAGGATATTGGCCGATTTACTTTAGCGTTGAAGGTATCTAGCATAGAACAGTGAAGTCATTTGTATCAGCAATGTGTGACATCATATTAGTAGACCAGAAGAAGGCAGGTCACTGAAGAACACACTCCCTGACATGCTGTACACAAGTTACTTTCCCACCATCACTTGTGTATTTGGTTTTTTTTCTCTTCTATAAATTAGCTTGGCTTACATACAGCAGCAACACCTCAATATTCCATTTCACTTAATAAAGTAGTTTTTTTTTTTTTTTAGGACGTTTCAGCAGTGACACCTTCTTTTTCATCATATGGCAATAGACCCGCTTTGACTGGCAGACAGTAATTGGCCAGTAGTTCTCGGAGGCTGTCCCTGTTCTGGCCGATGCAAAACCATCCTGCCACTGGCCAATTTCTATCTAACTTTCATTAACCCCTTCGTGACTGACGACGTACAGTGTACGTCGCCAGCATCGGGGCTGATTAAACAGACTCCCGGTGACTTTTGCCGCCGGGACTCTGTTTAAAAAATTAGGAGGCCACAGATGATAAAGTAGTGTAAAATTGGCCAGCAGCCTGACACTTTTAATGAGGGACAACTGGTTGAAGTTTAGTAGATACAAAGAACACAGACTGGGGCTTTAGTACAAGAATTCAGATATTGTAGAGAATACAGTAGCGCAAAATTGAAGATTGGCCAACAGCAAGATAACTGTAACCAGGGATAATAGGCCTAACCATGGTAAGTCTAACTTTTATTTCATCTATGGGGATAGGGGGGGGGGGGGGGGGAGGGAAATT
>NW_017306815.1:944902-978475 GCF_000935625.1 Nanorana parkeri
CCCCCCAAGAAATGATGGAAACCCCAAAATTCAACCCCTGAAACAAAAGTCAATTTTTAAAAGGAAAGCCGTGATGCAAAAAAAACAACAACACAATAAAGGTCCGATCACCATAACATAAAAACCCTCAGAAGTAAATGAGACTCCCAAATACTCTGAAGCAAAAGACCATTTTTCCTTTTTTTTAAAGTTTGCTATGGACAGGGCTTCAGCAATGTAAAGCCAACACTTTTTTTTTTATAATATGTTTTTAGTGTGGAAGGGTTAAACCTCTATCAGATTACTTTTTGCTGCCTGGGTCCTGGCTGCTTGGGAGGTTTCCCCACACACTTCCTGTCCTGGAGACACAACAGGAAATAAGGAAATCTCTCCTAAGTGAATGCAAGTTCCATCTTACAGAATTGCCATAGGAACAGGTGTCACCATTGGAGGATTTTTCCCTAGCAAGTTGCTCTGATGTAAAACGCTAAAAGTTTGGATTTCCCCTCACTTTCTGTCTTAACAATGGTCCCCAGTAAAAATCGAGAGGGTGAGTCTCCACATAAAATGACAAAGTCTAACCCTTCTCTACACCATCTTTATCTGCACATTAAACAGACAAGTGGTAGAAGGTTTCCTTTTCGGAAAGCCTAATTTATTCTCTGTCTCATGTGATTAATATCTTCAATGTGATTGGCTTACTCACCTCCCATACTTGTAAGGCAGGGGTTTGATCTTCTCTTTCTCCAACTTGTGCAGAATGGGAGTAAAGATTCTCCAAGCTTCCCTCAGCTCATCACTGGAACAAAGAGGAAAACCAATTACAGATACAGGATCAGAGGCATCCACCTGTCTCTCCGCTCTACAGACAGAGACCTACCTGCGCACAAAGTGCATCTGACTTCCACAGAACACATCCAGGATTAGCCTCTCATAAGCATCTGGCAACTTCACATCCTGTAAAGAGTACCAAAAACAGACACTAGACAACAATTCCATAAAAGCAAGGACATGTTACCATGATCAAACAGCAATGTCCTCGTATAATGGCTTATTGATTGTAAGTCCTAACAACACATAGGGTGGATTTATCAAAACAGGAGCAGACAAAATCTGGAGCAGTTGTCTATGGCAACCAATCAGCTTCTCTCTTCGTTTTGTACAGTTAAGGTTTGAAAATGATAGAGAGATGCTGATTGGCTGCCTGCCATGCACAACTGCCCCAGATTGGGTCTGCTTCAGTTTTGATCAATTCCACACATTAGTATATATTGGGATCCATGTCTTTAGACATTTCAGGATATTCCTTATGGGTGTTATGGCTTATCCCACCCAACACGTCATTGCTGAGAAAACTCCTCCATTTACATTATGCCTTCATACAGTAATAGCCAGACAGGGATGCAGACAGATAAACCTCTTTTTTTGTAGTGGGGTGGAGAAATGCTAGGACCCCTTTCAAGTTTTTATTTGGTTTGTGTCCCCCCTGGACATTTTTCCTCCCTTCCTGACTTGGTGCTAACCTTGTATAAAAGGAAAATCATCCCAGCGAGGCCTAAGAAATAAATCCCAATAGGGGTTCTAACTTTTCCCTCTCTATTCAAAACTAAAAAAAGGTTTTGGCTGGAGTTACACTTTAAGTAAAAAAAGTCAAAATAAATGTCTGTGGATGCTATGGGCACCATAACTATTGTGCAATGCTTTAGAAAGCAGCCCCACCGAGCAAATTCACCACATTCCATGACCTGTTCTCTACACGTGTTGTAGATACCTTGTATCTGTTCCCATAGGTCAGGTCCAGCTCGGACTCTTCTGGATTGAAGAACATCCCTGGCTTCTTAGTCATCATCTTGGTGTAAACAGCTTCATCAGGCTGCACTCGTATCACCAGCTCATTCCTCTTACATTGTCCTTGGAAAATGTCTCCTGGAACATCTCGAAACTGCAGCCTCACCTCGGCTTTCCTTTCATTCAGAGCCTTCCCACACCGCATGATGAACGGAACACCTAGAGTACGACAATCACACCTAAGAGCTCCAAATCTGAGCGAAGCTTGTGATATTTAAAGAGTTACTGAGAGCAAACGTGTCCCACTTCAACCAGCCGGCTGGGCAGAGTGTCCCACTTCAACCAGCCGGCTGGGCAGAGTGTCCCACTTCAACCAGCCGGCTGTCTTTTTTTTTGGAGCGATTTACTAACTTGATGCGTAGAGACAATAAAGAAGCCATCTTACTGGATATGCAATAATTCGGAGCGTATTCATATGCAACTATGTAACTATGTATTCAAAAAAAGGCTAAAAGGGAGATATTTTATGAAAAGTATAAAGACGTCAACCAGCTGTCGGCCTCAAACTCCGATATAAAATAGACATTCAGGAAATGACAACACAGATAGGGTAGAATAACCTCCTACCATCCCATCGTTCATTCTGTACATGCAGGAGAGCTGTGGCAAATGTTGCAGTTGAAGATCCCTTAGGTACTGTGGGATCGTCTAGATAGCCCTTTTGTGCTTCTCCTTTTCCTTCTGGATCGCCAACATATTGTCCCAAAATAATATTCTCAAGAGTCAACTCAGGAACACACTTCAGTACTTTTACCTGCGAAGAGACCGAAACTGTTATTTCAATAGAAACAAAACCATTCACAGTCCCTGATCAGCAATACTTAATAAGTTCTGTGCATAGGTGTACCCGCTAGAATACCTGACTGTGTATACCACCCCGATGACCACACAACAACCATGCACAGAACTTCGGACTAATGGGAAAACAGACCTAAGAACAAATCTATTAACACTTTGGGGGCCAGACTGTAGACAAGAATTTGTGACAGTTTTCTGGTGTTAAGGCTGTATTAGAAAGTCCTGCGCTAAATTCATGAAAGCTGTGCAACAGTTCTCTTGCCACTTCCATTGTGTGCGACAAGTTCAGGCAAAACAAATGGCAAAACGCACTCATCAACTAATAACTAGCTTTAAAGCACGGTGCACATGGAAGGGCTTTATACAGTACAACAGCAAAAAGTTTCCCAGCACACTCACCAGCCAGCATGCAAAAGAAAAACCTGTCACTTTTTGCTGTTGTACTGTATAAAGCCTTTCCATGTGCACTGTGCTTGAAAGCTGGTTATGAGTTGATGAGTGCATTTGCTATTTGTTTTGCTTGACTGATTTGGTGCAGTGACACACTGGGGGGGGGTCTCAGCTGCAGTTGTGAAATGCAGGGTCCCTTGTCTGTCCCTGTTCCTTTAAGGAGGTTGGGCTGCCTCCTGGCGAACCTGCACCCAATTTTATCTTTTGCTACATGTGCTCCAAGATGGAGACTCTCATAGGTTAGAGTTAGGACCGCACTCCACAGAGGTGCCTTGATGAGGCAGTGCGGCTTTCACATATTCTGCAGAAGACGTGTATCTAAAACCTCTGTTTTTAACATTAGCGGTTAGACATGTTTTTTTTTGCATGATGGCTGGCGAGTGTGGCGGGAAACTGTTTGCTGAAGTTCAGGTAGTCAGTCACAACAAAAATAAAATGCAAATACTGTGCAAGGAGGGCAACAATAAACATGGCACTGGCAGGCAGGGCAGCAATCTCAACTTTTTTATACATTAGAAGGTGTTACTAAAGTCAACATCGTTTAGGTGGGTGCCCCTGACAGCCCTGTACCATCATCTGATGTGGAGATCCAGCCACGTGTATAGGCAAAACTTTACAATTTTAGGTACCAGAAGCGGTCTGTTTTTGACAACACACAAAAAGGTGTATAAAGAAGGGGTGGGAGAAGAGAACCAGAGCTCTTTTCTTGGCGATACGCAGTACCAGCACCTTCGCCAGCCCTTTCATTTTTTTTTTCGATATAGAATCACAAATTATTATTATTTTTTTTTAAAAGGAGTAATTGCAAAAAAAGGCATCATCGCACAAGGGGCGGTAACTCTTGCCTGTCACTGTGTTTGCACTCTTGCCGTACAGACAATGCGCAAGTGTCCGTGCAGCAAGTGTATGGATAGGGTGCCAGAAGACAATCGTCATCACCCCGCGCAGGCAACAGATGGCCGCCGACAATACATCTCATTGCCAGCAGCCATCTTGCGCAAAAGTCAGACCTCGTTGTCGGCATTGAGGTTTGTCGGCAACCCTGCTTGGTTGTGGCAGCATCCCTGTCCACAACAAAGATGGCTGCCGCATGCAGAAATAAAGCACTGTGGAGGGACTAACAAGTAATGTTAGTAGAGAGCCTAAAGGAACAGGGAAGAGTGCCCCAGATGATTGGCAAAATGCAAAATAAATTGTGTGGTGCCAACAGACTAAGTCAACCATGAGTTATTAGAGGGCTGAATGGGTCAGGAAAGAAGGGTCCCCCACACATATAGGGTGGTTGGACAGACATGCACAACCAGACCACCCTCAGACACTCCTGTCATGTGGCATGCTCCTAAGCAGGATTGCTAGGCTAGAGACATTTCAGCTACCAGTGCTGCTTATCACAGAGAAGAACCATAGTAGTCAATATAGGATTTTTAGCCTGTTCAGAAAGTTGTTACTGACTTGAGGTGAAGATTGAATTCACACAGGAGTCCAACCTGGTTGACTAGGGAATGGTCTATGGGTAGCTTATAGGACAGCCTGTGTAGGAACTGGCAAAATTAGACTTGTGTTCATGTATTAAAAGGCACAGTTAATTACAGAATACAACAAACAACTGGCACATTACCTTCTCATCTCGCACATCATCAGAGTTGGTAGACACCGGTTTCTCCATGGCTACCAAGCACATCATTTGTAGCAAATGATTCTGCATCACATCTCTAGAGAACAGAAACACACAAAGGATGAGACAACAGCCAGAGGTTCGGCCAAGAGATGTAACTGTTACACTGATATAATTACCGAATAATTCCAAATTCATCAAAGTATCCTCCACGACCCTGAGTGCCAAACGGTTCCTTAAACGTCAAAACCACTGAAGCGATGTGATCCCGGTTCCACAGTGGCCCAAATATCCGGTTGGCAAATCTAAATACATCAAGAAATAGTTAGTAAAATAATAGAAGTGGGCATTATACAAGTAAAAGGACTGCCCATGGATATTACCTGAGCACCATGAGGTTCTGTACCATCTCCTTGCCCAAATAATGGTCAATACGGTAAATCTGGTTCTCCTGATAGAGCGCAGAGATGTGCTCAGATAACTTGTTTGAACTTTCCAAATCTTTCCCAAAGGGTTTCTCCACGATCACCCGATTCCAGCCACTTCATAATAAAGAGGAACAAAAAATAAACAAACAAAACACAGAGCTCGTAAGCTGGAATTCAAGTTTACCAATCATGACAAATCAAATAACATCTGCCTGAGTAAAACAGTCACTCTGCCACTATTTACATCAGCCAAGAAGGAACGTATAGTGTTTTTTGGATATATAAAATTATGTCTCAGATTAAATATTAAAATTATAGTTTTTAGCTCAATCTGAAATCTTGCATAACAACAGTTCATATTTACCACTTACAAACCAGGAAGTGGATTTGGTTGAATCAGTTCAACATTTTTATTAAAACATTCTACCGCTATACTGTGAATAGGCTGTCACACAATCTGCAATTTACAACTCACCCAGAGCAACAACCAATTGTAGGGTTTGGTTAAATTGACAATGGTGCACATGCACTTGGCTCATTTGACAAGCCCAGTCAGAAACATGCCTCATTCAGACGATTTCAAGCAGACTCAGCAAAATAGCCTAAAGCAGAAAAAGCTTTGACACTAATCTATACAAGTCCCAAGTATCTCTCAATGTCTTAAGATTGGATTATGGGATAGATAGGGGAAGGGGTGATTTACAAACTAGGCATATCCTGCCTTGGGTGATCGATAAGTTATAAAAGTTATTTGGCAGTCGGAAAATAGCCACATATCTATCCACCTTATGATGTCTAGAGTCAGCGCAATTGTGCCCAAACACTAATATTTTCTGCGTTCAACTGGTGGGCTGAACAAAGAAAATATAACAGATTCCTCAATCAATGCTCCTAAGCCCCCCACTAAATCTGCCGCTGTCTTCATTGTAGTCTGCCAGTGACTGTGTTCGTTTGAAGACTGGCTGCTTCGATCAGCTGATTATCCAGAACCGGACAAAATTCTCAGTGTTTGGCTAGCTTAACTGCTTGCCTTCCGCCTGTTGTAAAAAATGGACGGACGGCAAGCTCCCATTGGCGGGTCACCGTAAATATACAGCTCTTTTTTCTGCTCGCATCTATTCACGGGCAGATATTAGGGGGCCTTAGAGACCCCAAGTGTCTCCATAAAAAGGACCTGTCAGTGTGCCTGGGTTATTACATAGGGGGGTTGTTAGCCCCTGTGTAAAAAAAAAATAATAATTAAATTTAAAAATGTATATGCACATATAAGCATAAATACGTGCCAGGTGCACCAACGACAATTGCGCCAACGACATTACTTATTGCCGTGAACGTCAGAGTGAGAGCAATAATTCTAGGGCCATCAATCACTGATAACACTAAACTGATGAGGGGTAAAAACTTTTACAGCGTCTCCTATGGTCAGTTTTGGGTATTGCAGTTTTTTGAGGTTTCGCAGGGGCACGTCATTTTAAGACTTGACATGTTTGGTGTCTATTTACCCGACGTGACCCCGTCTTTTATATTTACCCAAAAATTGGGTAATAATAAATGTTTAATAACTTAATATAGTGGAAACCGTTATTCTTTCCCTAATATAGTAAACAAAATAAACCCCTAGTTGTGATTAAACACACCACCAAAAGAAAGCTCTATGTGTCCCCGGAAAATGATATAAAATTATTTTCAGTACAGCGTTGCATGACGGAATAAATGTCAAAGTACTAAAGCGCTGAATACTGAAAAATGGCCTGGCAAGCAAGGGGGTTTAACACCCCGGTCAGCAAGTGGTTGAAGGCAGAAAAAAGCAGCCTGCATAGCATAGGTGAGGAGTATTTGTAGGCATTTATAAAGACGTGACTTATATAAATAAAACAGAAGATGCACAAAACACACTAAAGCCAGGGGAAGTCATTGCTTACACTGAGCTCATGCAGGTCAACTTGATGTTGCGAGTGACATCATGATACACGCTGGGTGGCACTGCCAGGTAGAATAAGCGGTTAGCTTTAATCCCATTAGGCAGTGACTGCAAATGCTGGTTAAGAGCTTTGAAAGAAGCTTCATCTGAGTATTGTCCAGATACATAGGAATTCCTCCTAAAGAATGAGTCCAATTTCCCAGCATCACTTGCTGTGGCCTGTTGCACAAAAAAAAGACATTCAGATGCAGCAACACAAGGATGCCGCATGGTGGCAGTGTAGGTCCTAGCATCAAAGTATGGCATGTTAGAAATCATCAGCCACTCAAAATACGAGACAGTTACAGGAAACATTTGCTAAAACAAATATGGAAGTTGGCAGTCATACTAATACCAAGGCTTCAGTAAGTCACTACTGCAGAACGAGTATGTAGATCAGGTGCTGTCACTTCACTGGCTGCATACTTGTTCCTGAAAACAGAATATCAGGGCCAGTGCTCAGGGGACCAACTGATTCTGCAGGAAGCTAAAACTTTAAACATCAAGGAGCAACATGAATTGCGAGTCATTTCATCAGCATTTGAAATAGCTTAAAGCAGAACTCCGGGTAAAAAATGTTAACCCTTTTAGGAGCTACCCTTGCACTGCAAGGGTTAAGTGCTTGTTTAGGTTCAAAAATAAAAAAATGTTATACTCACCCGATCCTCGGAGGTGGCTTGTTCTAAGACCGGTCCCTAGAGCCTCTCTCCCCTTCCACTCCAGCGGTCTAAGGTAACCAAGTCATCACGTTCTACTCACAGTGTATAGGACAAGAGGATGCCGAGGGACATTCCATCACTGCAGTGGAGGAGCAGACAGGTGGCTGGAGGGAGCGCCGTCACAGTCGGCCAGCTGAGAGGATCGGGTGGAGTATAAACTTTGCTATTTTTTGAACCTAGGCAAAAATAAACACTTAAACAGGAGAACTATGGGGTCAGTGGTTTTCCCCATAGTTCTCCTTAGGGTAACGGGAGGACACAAACTAGCGTCCTCCCGTTACCCTAAGCTCAGCTGTAGCTCGCGGTATACGGAGACGCCGGAGCAGATCCCGACGTAGATGACGGGATCCGCCCAGCTGCGTGAGTGACAGCTGGCTCTGCCTATCTAGAGGCAGAGCCAGCTGAACCCGCCCCCTCCCCCGTCCGTTCCGCCAGTCAGTGCTGGCAGATCGGAGCGGGGAGAGGGGAATCCAGCCCCTCTCCCTGTTATGGCAGAGAGCCGTGACAGGATCGAGAGGTGAGCGAACCTGGTATGTGTTCGCTAACCTCCCGATCTACTGAGCCGACCTGTGACAGTCTCATTGTCACAGGTCGGCTAGAACTATGAGGTGAGTGGAAATCACTCATCTCACAGTTCTCCTTTAACCCTTGCAGTGTGGAGGTAGCTCACTGCAAGGATTAATAAATTGTTTACCCGGAGTTACATAGTATTTGAGGTTGAATAAAGACATTAGTCCATCAAGTCCAACCTATTAGGATCTCATTCTAGGAGTACCTGTACCCCTGTATATTACGGTCCCTTAAGAAATCGTCCAAAAGTCGTTCTTTGAAATAATTTTTTGACTTTAATAATCTTAAGATTTATCCACAGCATGCCCAGGGATTGGTTCCCTAAACACCAATAAAAAAATAAAAAAAGAAGGTACCTTTGTCATATGAACTGAAAAAACATGAAAAAAGTAGAAAAAAAAAACTGCAGAAAAACTGAATGCATTTACCAGGGGGTGGTAGGTTGTAAAGCAACAACTCTTTCAGAGAACATACACAAACTGCCATATCAGCCTATAGGAATTTGAAGTTGATATGATTGCTTTTCTAATTCAGTCTGCACTCATGGGTCTTGTAATGAGTCAACACATAGATATTTATTGGTAAAGGTTTTGACAAGGTACTGCTTATCTTTCTCAAGTCTTCAGAAAGAATTGAGAGCTGATTGGCTGCTGTCACAGTTCATCTGACAATTTTCAGACCAGCCTCAGACCTTTGTTGAACAGAGTACAGAAAACAAACTGCTCGATTTTCAAGTCAGCAGGACTCAGCAAAAATGTGATCCATGTATGAGCAGCTTTACCCATCACAAAGGTGCACAAATTGATCAGAGAAGTCTGAAAACCTTTTCTAATACTTTTCCCAAGATAATGAGATGCCGTAGTACCTATACATGAGCCTTTGTGCAACAAACGTGGTGCACCTCCCAAACATCATCTGTGTCTACAGGACATCCTTTACTTTGCCTGTTTGGTCCATCTCTATTGACGTGAAGGGATACTCTGAGCCTACACACTTTTAATGAAATCATTACCTTAAAGTAAGATTCACTTTGTTTTCTGATGTCCTGTATGTTGAGTTTGGAACGGGCAAATCCCACAATATAGGTATCTTCTGGGAGCAGTCCATCATTATACAGCCACCTGTAATACAGTTACAGAGTAAAATATCTCATCCTTGCCCCTCCACAATAGCAGAGTGCTTAGTATTGCTGCTTGAAAAAAATGGTAAAAGACTGATGAATCATAATAAATTACTATAGCAATCATAAGACCAGCTGAACAAAATGTAAAATGCTCCGTTAAGTAGATATATAATGTGTCTGAAATGTGTATTTGCCTGGAGTTGCACTTTAAATGAACAGGTGCTTTACTCACGCAGGGCAAAGAAAGAAAGAGGCTCCCTTATATACCAGCCTCTATAATAGCCTATTCTTCCCTTTCCTTTGCTCCTTCACCACTCTAGGCAGTTGCCAGGGGAATCTGAGAGAGCAAGTCCTGTGTAATCTCCAAGTCGCGATTTGCAGGTTATACATGGCTGAAGACTCTCTCCCCGCTCCAACGTAACAGCGCAGGTTGCTTAAGCGTCCCATGGCCAAACACCAGAGAGGTCATGTGTAGGAAGTCACATCCTGCCCATAGAGTATTTTTCTTAATGGTGGGAGAGTAAAAGGAAGGAGAATATAAGCTGCTGGTTGGGCTACCTTTAGGCCCCATTCACACTGAGCGATTCGCAAATCGCGCGATATCGCGCAAATGGTTGCATTGAGCAAACTAGAATCGCGGCAAAATCCGCTCCAAAAAGGGTCCTGCTGTAGCGACGCACGACCCGCGACAGAGACGGACAGAGCCCCATTGCCATGCATTCGTGAGCGATAAATATCCGCGATAAATCGCTCAGTGTGAATGGGGCCTTAAAGTGAACCTGTTGCTTGTCCAGCATGGGAGGTGGAAGCAGCTCAGCAGACCACAGCGGATAAGATGCTGGATAGATATAACTGTGTGCTTTTATGTCAAAGTGTTTTTTAAACAAAGTAAAAGATTAAGAGAAAAAATAAAAATGAAAATGGAGGAAATGCTTTACAAAAAATAAATAAAATAAAAATCTAAAATCTGAATAAATGTTTCTTTGCTTACCATAAGGTTGGATAAATCTTCTTCTTGGCTAAATCACCCTGCAGAACACAGAGAGAAAAAAAAAAGGATGTCAATATATTCTATGCTGTCAACACTATCTCTTGTCCCGTCCATATTAATAAATCCCAGTTAGGCATCGCCTTCCCCCCAATTTCATTGGATTCTATTATAACCGAACACTACAGGCAAGGCTCAAGGATTCTAGAGTCTAAAGATATGATCAGTCCCTATATTCACATTAACACTTGTGCACAGATGACAGGACACTTGTTTTAATGCCAACTGACTTCTACAGGTTTAAGATAGAACTCATGGGGTAATCATCGTCCCTCTTTATTTACACATACACAACAGATAACAAGGTGTCATCAGGTATGGAGTGTAGATGAAAAAGAAGCGTGAATGAACATTCTCAGCTAATGCACAGCAGATAGGGAGTGGTAGGGGCACCAGAGAAAGGAAGGATTAAGCGTGACCAAGGTAATATCAGGACAATATGCTGAGTAACTCTGACTCAGAGTCAAATAGATCTATGAGCCTGAAGACAAAGACTGTGATAATTACTCCAGTACAACATTTCAGCTGAGAGTGCTGACAAGCCTGTGTACAAGAGCTATGAACCTGTGCTCATACTATAGACATTACAGTATTTGCATGTTCTTAACAAGCAGTAAAAGATCTTTAAAACAAGCCCTCACTGACCTCTCTAGATGCATGTACTGTGAAGTAATACATTCTCAAAAAGGTTCTCAAAGTTTACAAAGACTCTAAAGTCAGGTTTCATTTGGTCTGAAACAGCTTAGAAACATCCGCTGTGTGTTTACATTAGAAGGCCGGTAGGCTGCCAAGATCTGCATTCCATAGAAAACTGAGCTTTCATTGCCTCTGTTGTAAATCCTTCCATGCTCTTCCACAAACTGTCCGCATTTTAGAACCTAAACCTGTATACAGTGCATTGGTTCTATACAATCCTATGTAGTTTGGGCACAGGTTAACATTAAGGGTCCATTAACACCACAATGCTATGCACTGAAACCCATAAGTGTCATGTGTAGGCAAATTCTTTCAAACCCTTGTCTAATTGATTCTAGTAGGGCCCAAAGCCATACACACACACAATCAG
Source organism: Nanorana parkeri (assembly GCF_000935625.1). Lineage (NCBI taxonomy): Eukaryota > Metazoa > Chordata > Amphibia > Anura > Dicroglossidae > Nanorana > Nanorana parkeri. The sequence goes on from NW_017306815.1 coordinate 956,507, forward strand.
GAAAGAATGGTATGGAAGGCAATTAAACCATAGATTGTTGGACTGGGCAGAAAGTGCCTGAATAAAGTCCACTCAAACAAGCACACAGATTCCATGCCAACTCCAGATTCCCTAATAGAGATCAAACCCACTACCCAACTGCTAAAAGGCAAGAATATTAAGCACTAAGCCCCTTATATGCAACTTCGATTGATGGCTTTCTATGTGATGTTCTTACAGCATTCACAGGATATCATGTAGAAATCACTCTGCAAATTAGAGGTTTCAGAGCAAACCAACTTGGTTGCCTAATGGTAATTAAGCAAGGGACTTTCTTCCTCTTTTGAGTTGCACAGTATGCACACACACAATGACACAATGCAGCAGCAGCTCTGTGTGACAATTCTGCAGACCTGCTGAAAGGGCAAACTAACCATTTGCCTGTTTCTGATACACACAGACGTCATGTTTGAACAGGAGAAAATGGTGTTTTCTATATCAACTAGTTTTAGTTATTTCCAAAATGATAAAATTGCATTACAGGGCAAATGAACTTCTCCTTATCTTTGTATGAAACATAAGACCTTGAAACTTTCCAGCTAAGTTCCTTCTTTGTAGCTGTTCTATGGTCCATATTATTATCATTCGTTTTGTATACGTGTATGTCTTTCCATTGCTTTATGCTCCGCCATCGCCCCTTTCACTGTCCATATAAATCTTTTATTTTAACAATAAACCTTTGGGTGAATACACTGCTTGTGTGCTTCTGTATTCCCAAGTACTTGTCTGTGAAGCTGACAACATGTCGAATAACGGGAAACCTTAAAGAGAAAACCCTACCAGGAGACTGAGGGTTCAAGTCCGCTGAGTGTAAAGGTGTCCATACACCTTACAATTATCTGCAGAATTTCTGTGGTCAGATGGAAAAAGTGCAACAGATTGGCCCAGGTGGAGATTACTCCATCCGCACAGTTAAGTGCAGATGGAGGAATCTGTTGCACCTTTTCCATCTGACCACAGAAAATCTGCAGATAATTGTAAGGTGTGTGGCCAGCTTAACTTTCCTGAGCAACTCTAAAGGTGCCCATACACTGCTCGATTCTCGTACAAGAATCGGGCGAAATCCCGCGATCGTACGAGAATCGAGCAGTGTGAACTAAGACGTGCGACCGTTTCTACTGTACGGTCGCACGTCTTTTGTCGAGCCAACATGCTTGAAAACCAGCCGAGAATCGTACGATTCTCGGCGGGTTTCTAGCCTGCTAGCCCGATAGCTGCGGAACGGGCCGGTGTGCGCACGCGCACACTGCCCATTCTGCATTGCCGTCATCGGAAGCCCGCCCCTCAGCGGGGCGGGCTTCCGATGATCGCAAGTACGATCTGCCCGTCCAAGGTGGGCAGATCGTACGAGCTTTTAATGAGCATACGACCATCGCAAGACAAAAGTCTTGCGATGGTCGTAAGGTGTATGGGCACCTTAAAACCTTCCCTGGGGGCCTCTTTGTTCCTGCAAGAACCATCTAGCCCTACATGACCTTTCACTGTTTCTCTCTTATTTGTTTAGAGCCTCTTCTGACCAAAACCGAGTATTTTAATTTTTTAGCAGAGCATCAAGGATGAGATGCCTAAGACCTAAAATAAAAAATGGAAGCCGTTGCTAATAACAACCAAACTTAACATAGCAAAACAGATATGCAGGGCTATTAGTAAGATATTATAAGAGAACTAAACGGTCACAAAATAAAATTTTTTGTAGATCACTGTAGGTAAAACATGATTGCCAAATACAATCTTCACCTTACTTTTTTTGTGTGTTTTCTCCCTGTGCTGAGCACGTCCCGTAGGCAAATTGTATAAACATCCTGTGGACATGTGTGTGCTCCAGCAATCAGAGGATGGTCACAATTTTACTGTGATGACTACAGAAGAATGTGCCATTGTGCTGTGCATTGGCACAGCTGCATACAGTCCAACTTAACAGCGTGCAGGAAAGGGTGACAACAATGCAGCTGAACCAAGTAAGCGTTGTCACCCTACGAAAGGAAGCAGTAAGAAAAGGAAGTAAAAAAAATTGACATTACAGGATAATGTGGCCAACTTTTGGCACCATATTTTTGACTGGTGGTTGAATGATTTGATGGTTTAGAGCAGTGGTCCCCAACCCTCGGGCCGCGCCCGGTACCGGTCCGTGGATCAAATGGCACCGGGCCGCAGGCGAAGCAACCTTTACTAGAAAGTTTGCCTTAATTTCACTGACTAGTACTGCTCCCGTCGTACCTCGCCTACATAGGTAGTATAGACACCAGTTCTGGTGTTGTGCACCTGCCTCCATCTACACTTGGCCACTCACATAACGCATGTCCGCAGTTTGGTCACATGGGTGGGGTAGACGTGACACTAGCACTGGTGTCTAATATACTTTCAGCACTAAGGGCTTGAAACATAGCAGGAGCTTTTCTATCCAGATCAACTGAAACAAGTTCTTCACCCTTTTGTGAAGATCCCTGTAAATTACTACAAGGCAGAGATAAATCAGCTCCTAAGCCTATCAAAAGGATGAGGCCCAGAGTTTGGATTTAGTGTTGCAGCAGAAAACAAAAGGATGACTCACCGAAGCCCCAATTACAATGAAGATGTGGGTCTGCGTCTGATGGAAATCCTCTTCACTGTACAACTCTTCCCTCATTATACCACACACCTCCGACCTGCTGAGGTGTGCATGCTCCTGGGCTGCATTCATCTTGGGCTCTGTAGGGAGGAGTAGAGGAGAAGTAGAGTGCAGTGTGAACTCTCATACATGTAAAGCATGTGATGGCAAAGTATGTAAGCATTAGGGAACAGAAGTTGACTGAACAGTTAATAACATAGCAGTCTGTTACAATCACACATATTGATGCTAAACACTGAAATGTACAGATACCCCACAACCCTCCCAGACCTATTCCCGGCACATCCAACAATGTCATTGAGTTTACCATGCAGCGTGTGCTGCAACTGGGCTGTAAAATTTCTAATCACTTAGAGCGGGGAACACGTGATGTGTATACATTTGTGCGGCCTCGTTGCCGCACAACAAGAACAGGAATGGGGCATCTGTAATGTCAATCTGCTTTATGCAATCTTACCAAAACTGATGCAATGGATGGTTCTTCATCTGAAATACTTGTGTATGAGCACATCAACTATTGTTTGTGGTGTAGTGGTTACTACTATGGTAACCTTATCTAAGAAAAGGCAAAAGGCAGTGAGAAGCAACCTATCAGAATGTTCTGGTTTGTATGGGTTGCAGTGCCCTGTATGACATGGTAGTCAAACTAGGTTTGAGGTCACATGTGGCCCTCCTATTCCTTCCTTATAGACAGCTGTACACATAACAATTTGATTGCACAATCTCAGCACAATCTCCATTAGAGCTACCAAAATCATGTAATCTGAGGGCCTAAATAAAGTCCAACGCTAAATCTTTTTAGTGGCTTACCAATCTTTTAAAATAAAACAGCAGCTCTGGCTGCAATACTCACCTTCTCCTTGGCCTTCTCACCAGGCTTACCATAGGTTCTGTCATTAATCTCTATTACAGAACCTGTCCTTAGCCTGGTGTTCATGCTGAAGTCAAGCAGGAGTGCAGAGTGCCAGAGCTGATAAATTATGAAAATGATAGTTGCACTGCACATGTTTCCTGAGGAGGGAAGGGAGTGCTTTTTCTTACTTTTTAAAAGTACATGTAAGCTTATAACGGATCTTGTATAAGCAGATGCTTATACATACAGAGATGAACGAGGGCTTGTTTGAAAGTGCTTTTACTGCTGGTGTAGAACATGTAAACACTTTAGGGTGTATTATCTGGGCAAGGGTTCACTTAAAGAGGAACTTTGCTCAGATCTTTACAATAACAACAAACACACCTTAGAAATAACAATATACAAACACATACTTGTAGATAATTGCAGGCTTTGTGTTCTTTGCATACCTTATCTCTCTTTTCTTTCCCAGTCTTCTGACAGTGGCCATGTTTACTAAGGGCAGATTACTAGATCTCCTATTACTTCCTGGATTTCTGGCACATGCAACTAGGACATGTGACCATGTACATCTTCTCGGGAGGAAAATGCCTTTCCCTGAGATCACAGATGAGATTTCCCAGTAATGCTCTGCTGATGACAAGGCAATCCCAGTGTGCATTGCTTTCGCAAACTGAAGTCATTATTCCCTTTCAAAGCAGGAACTGAATGCTCTGCAAGTGTAAGTATTACACATGACATGTATATGTTATGATTAATCATCATACATAGAGGGATGCATTGGTAGAATTTGATTTTTGAGTGTAAAGGTCCGCTTTAAGAATACAGTTGCTAAGAGATGTAACCATTTGCTGGCACTCACTTCAATAGGCTAGAGCTACACAGGAGAGTTTTAGTAGTTAAATTGTGCTACTAAAGTTGTGAACTTTTAATGACCAGAAGAAGCAATTAATTACTAAACGGATGAGCAAGCAGCTCCTAATGGAGTAAACGTCACAGGTAGCATGTTGTAGCAATCAGTTATCATCAGATTAGTGCATTGTGTGATCATGCGAGAGTGACCGCTATGCTACTCCATGATACTTGTGTTTCTTACAGCATTGGAAAACATTTGTTCCTCTTTTAGGCATCAACTGCTACTCTTGGCGATTAATTGCTAGCAATATTAACTGAGCTACTAACAATCTACAGTGCAGCTCTAGCCTAATGGGGCGACTACCTGCAAGCAAATGGTTGAATCTCTGAGTAGCAGACATTAAAATTGCCTGTGTAGCTTAGCCATTAAAGCCCAACTCCAGCTTCCTAAATAAAAAAAAAGGATTCCTCGGCTTGGATAAAGTATAAGAAAGCAGCAATCGCTGCAATACCCATTGCATCTCCAGCCTAATCCTGCAAACTCACCTCTCCAGAGCCAGTACTCTTTTGGGGAATCATTCAATCCACTTACCGTGAGCCCAGAGCATTAAACATGTCATCGGGCTGTCCTGGGCTCATAGGCAAATGGAGCAAACAACAGCGCCATGTCATTATGTAGTGCCGCTCTCTGCAGCATTCAGGACAGGCCCATGGCTAATAAAAAAAGAACCGGTGACTGATCTGAAGATACCTGGAATATAGGCATGTATAAAGATGTTTTTTTAAGAACAAAAAGGAGCTCCAAAATTAAGGGGGAGTGAAGGATGGGCTTTAGACCTGGTTCACACCTGGGCGTTTTACAGCGTGTTCCTACGCTCTGTAAAACGCTCAACGTGTGAAAACCAATGATTGCCTATGGGCATGGTTCCCACCTGGGCGTTTTACAGCGCGTAGGAACGCGCTGCAAAACGCCCTACGCCCAAAGAAGTACAGGAGCTTCTTTGGGGCCTATTTGCCGCACGTATCCATTGGGATACAGCCAGGTAGCCCTCGGAAACGCGTGTTTACCACGAATCGCAGTAAAAACACGCGGCACGAAACGCGCATATTCGATACGCCTAGGTGTGAACCAAGCCTTACGGCTTGTTCATACCATGTCTGTTGAGTTTTACTGCACACAACCACATATGTATAGTGCAAACAGGGGACGTAGAAAACAAATTGTTTTCTATGTGCCCTGTTCACACCAAGTGAATCCGTAGTGACATCTCTTGCATCAGAATGTTGGTGAACACCCCACATTTTTCAAACAGCCCATCAGTGTGACCGTACACCCCTCCTGTGTAACATAGTACAGGTGCTGGCAAACAAGAGATGGTCATTGCTTGTTGTCTATGGGCTCCTCCACATATGAGCATACACACCCCTAACCAGGGAAGATCTAAGACAGGATCTGGTAATGCAAAGCCCATACAAACAAGCATGTTTATACATATACCATTCAAGACCAAAGTAATCTGGGATTGTCTCTGCCATTTGGTGTTTATGACCTGCACAAATATATACAATATCGGGTTTTGTGGGGACATTATAAGAAAATATAATGAAGTGCTGATGTGATTGTCCTCTATGGCTTGCAGGAATGAAAGTAATCTGCTTGCCTCAGCCTGTTGCTGCCATACAACATAAGCCCTGGCAGATCAGGGTGCCAGGTGTGGTCTCAGCATTGTCTGAAGGGGCAGCAGCGCTGCCAAGGTACATACCACAAAACGTACACAGCCTACGAAAAGCCTAAAACACATAGGCAAGGCAAAGTCAGCATGATACAGCAAACAGCTTCACCTCGCCCATACACACACCCTCTACACATTTCTCTGCTACCAACAGGTAGATACTGCTGCTAACCCTTTCTGTGCCAGAGCACAGCGGTACAACCCCTCACAGTGACAGAGAGGGAGATCTGTTCATGGATCATTTCATAAACCATTGTGTAAACGCCATCATGTAACAGCTTTGTTATGCAATCCCAGTGCTGCAAGCTGTACACTGTATGACATTCTGCTCGCCTGTCAGTGCCCTTTAATTCGTGTCTGTTCTGCAAAGCAAAGATTAACCCTTTGCTATGATTATACTGTGAATGAATGTTGGCAGCAAGCCAAGAGCAAAATAGGCTGCAAAGCAAACCCCTTTATTAGCACATTAGATCTAGTTTAGGGAACTCCCTGCTAGCGAAGAACTACAAGTTCCAGGATGCTAGGGTTTGCCCACATCTGAGTATGTCCCTGTGCTGTCCACATTTTCCATGGCTTTACTGAGCAATACGGTACTATGAATGTTTTCAACCCCCTCTCAATCACCAGTAGTCTAAAAAAAATCTTTTGAACATGCTAGCTGCCTGGCTGTCTCCAGTGCCTACCTGACCTGGAACAAGCATTGAACATGTGATTGGAAAGTATGTAGTGCACTTTTCCTGCCCTCTTCTGAAAACACGAGTTGCCTGAATGTCATGCTGATCCAATGACTTCAAGATTCTAGAGGTCAAGAATTTGGATTTTGCGAACTGCATGCTTTTGCTGGTTCAGTGGTTTAGAAGCCATTGAAGCCTAACACCGCCAAATAAAGAGACACTGTCACTTAGCCCAATCTGGAAAAGGGGCCCAACACTCACCTGGCCAGTGCTCCCCTGACACCCCTTCCTCCGTCACAGCCAGCAATAAACTGGCCAGTGTTGGATGCTAGGGGAAGGGGGGATGTCATTCTCTTGGTCATGTGTCAATGCTCGGGCTAATGATTGGATGCTAGACCCAAGCGCGGTCACATGCTCCCATATACCTGGGAGCATTGGGTATTTTCTCCAGCTGCATCAAGATCACTAGGCATGCAAAAACAGCCACCAACCTGCTTCTATGGCGTCACTTCTCACTGGTGAGTGTCATTCTTTAGCATTCCAGCCCACAGGATACCGGAACCATAAAAGCAAACCTGTTGCCGCTGGTGACAGGTTCACTAGATTGACATGGCCCTACTAATATCAGCACTGCTTGATTATCAATTAAGGTGGCTGGGATGGACGCAGACTGATGAATAATGGATTTGTAACGACTTGCTTGGATCGCCAAAAACTTTCCACTTGATTAGTGATGAGCCTGGGCTTGGTGCGAACCCAGTTCCCCCAAGCCCACTCAAAACTGTGACCACCACCACCCCATCCGCCCCAATCAGTTGCAGTGGGGGCATTCACCACCCTTTTGTGACATATAGCTGTGGGGGTGTGAGTGCGTCTCCACAACTGATTAAGCTGGGGGTAGGGGAGAAGATCTTAGGCAAACTGGGTCCGCACCAAGCCTAGGCTCATCACAACTCTTGATGGTCTGTTTAGCAATATGGCGGCACAAACACTGCATGTCTCAGCAATTTTTATGATGATTAGTGTGAGTTATGAGCTATAGCCATCAACATGCTAGATGCAGATCATACCGCAGACAGAATCGTTTTCTGCCATGTCAAGGGGTGAAGGTATTTCTCTTTTAAAGTTAGAAACACGTTTAGGGTTTGGTGGGTTGTTGGCCTGGACAGAATGCTTGCACATACTCCACAGTCACTGCTGTTCAAATATTTGGAGACATGAGGTCAAGGAAAGTCAGAGAATGAGACAAAATGCATTTAATGCTACTATTGGACAGTTGGCAAGCACACCAATAAATACATTGATGGAATGCTGGTCTCGGCCTTATCCTGCCTACATGAATGTCAGTGAGGTCAGATGGTAACATTGGACCATGTCTGTGTATTATGTGCTTGTCCAATAGAAGCCCATGTAACAGAATGACAATGGTGAAGCCCAATTAGGAGACATGGACAGAGCGTTGTCACCCTATAACAGGAAGTAACTGAACAAGGTTCTTCATGGTAGAAAAAAACTGCAGAATTAAAAATATTGTAAATAACTCAATATATTATTAGCTTGTTTAAGCTCATATAAAAAAATATGGGTCTACATATTTTTCAATGCATCTGACTGCCCCATGAAAAAATGTCTATTGGTCTCACTGGGAAAATGAAAACATGTACAATCTAAATCTTTGACTCAGTCCATGCTCAGTAGTGATGGGCTCGGGCGTGTTCGCAAGCGCCTCGTGCCGAGCCCGCCGGGAAGCTGTCAGCGTGAAGGGCCAATCACAGGCACTGAGACATTTCCCGATCTCTGCAGCTGCGGACCGGGAACATGTCTCAGTGCCTGTGATTGGCCCTGCGCGCTGACGGCTTCCTGGCGGGCTCGGCACGAGGCGCTTGCGAACACGCCCGAGCCCATCACTAATGCTCAGGTGTGCTATACCCCATATACTTAATTTGTTGCCCATTAAAGGAGAACTATGAGGTGAGTGATTTTCACTCCTCCTCATAGTTAGAGCCGACCTGTGACAAAGAAGCTGTCACAGGTCGGCTCTATCGATCAGGAAGTGAGCAGAAACATGCCGCCGATCCGCTCACTTTCCGATCGTCTCCCTGCAGTGAGCGGTGACTCTCCGCAGAGATTCCCCCCACCCCTCTCCGATCCTCCAGCACTGAGTAGAGGAAGGAACAGGGGAGGGCACAGCTGGCTCTGCCTCTAGATAGGCAGAGCCAGCTGTCACTCACGCAGCTGGATGGATCTCGACAGTATTGGTCGGGATCCATCCCGGCTCCCTCAGTATATCGGGGGCAATAGCCCGCTATATACTGAGCTTTGGGTCACGGGAGGACGTTAGTATATGTCCTCCCGTGACCCTAAAGAGAACTATGGGGAAAACCACTTACCCCATAGTTCTCTTTAACACTAAGCCCTCATTCACACTGAGCGGTTTCTGCTCCAAAAACGCTAAAAAAAAAAGCCCAAGAAAATTCCCTTTCATTTCTATGACCTTGTTCACATCGGAGCGTCTTGTAACTTGTAGCAAAATACCTGTTGCTTGAAGAAAGTACATGTGCTTTTTTTTTGGCAGATTCTGCACTTCTTGGCCCCATGGACTTCAATAAAAATGCTCAAAATACGTGCGTTTGTTGCGGTTTTGCACATTTTATGTGCATAAAACGTGCGTTTGTCCATTCAAATGAATGTGCCACATTCTGCTCATAAAAACATGCGACTTCATGTATGTGTGTTTTAAATGTGCAAAAGCATGCTATAGAAAACGTGCTGAAAAAGCGCATATTTGATGTCGCTCAGGTGTGAATGAAGGCTTAGAAGATACATTTTAAAAAAAAGAGACAAATTCAATTAGTGCACATTAATAGACACTGCACTAGAGCAAGGTATACACGGTTAGATTTGCCTTGTTCAATGTTTTTGGAGGAACCTCCTCTTCTGGCTTTTGTATTCAGCAGCTGTGACACCCACGGCTGCCTGAATACTGCGGCACTGCTTAACAGTGGTTGCATCTGGTAGGATCATTTCCACCCAGCCCAGTCAATGTTAAGCCGGGTCGTGTGTCTATGGCCAGGTTAAGAGCTCATAATAATGCAAACACAGTTGCACCCAAATGGAGGGTAGCCACTACTGACATTCAAAAGTTAACAAGCAAGTCAAGGCAATAAGTGAAAGCAGTCAGTGAGCTAATAATGCTATACAGCAAACACTGCAACAATGACATAGTACGCTGTGTAATTCCCTATGCCAGAATACAGGGAGGACCTTATAGGGTTACTGGGAGTGTACTACTTGAAGCCAATGTAATTTCCGCACTCTATGCTTCCCTTATCACGTTCACACATCCAAAGCAAGTCTGCATCTGATTGGTATCATTTAGAAACTTCTTGGCACTCACAGATTTTTGGTATGGAAGACATAGCAAGAAGCATGCAGTGGGTGTGTGGGATTGGTGAAGCACAGTGAAAACTATACGAAAAATGGAAGTACTGAGCAGGCTGTCTAACTTGCAGCTTTCATTGAGTATGTCTTTAAAACAAGGGTACCCAGTTTGATGAAGAACCTGTCAGGGAAGCTGCCATTGCTCAGTTGTTTTTAAAAGACTCCTTGGCTCTCAATCGATTTTCCTCTCTGACAGGTTCACTTTAATCCTGTACCTTAATGAGAAAGGATAGAGGAATCAGGGAGAGGAGAGGACAATGTGTGCTCATCTCTGATCTGATGGTCTGGGGCACATAGGTGACAATTTACGGGCACCTCTATCTGATACGCTTTTTGTAGAGTTCTCCTTTAAACACTTCCAAAAAGGAAAGAAAACTTCTACCAAGGCAGAACCCCGGCTCCTCATATTGAAAACCAGAGCCAAAGGTTCCGAGCCAGGTTGTAACATGTCCTGGGCTATGGGTATTGTGTGATCCTTTAGAAAAATCAAGCCGGCAGCTTGGATGCTGCAAACACACAGAAATCAGATGTTGTTATTGGGGTGTGGTAAGGAAAGACAAAGCCAGCTGACTCTGCATGGCACAGGGTTATCTTTTGTGCAGATTTCTGGACTTTTTGCTATGAAGACCAATCCTCTCACTGTACAGGGCTTGTCTGGCTTTATTTTAAAAGGGGCCCTGTGCCATGTTTAAAGGAAGCCAAACTGTACTTTAAACTCATCAAACCAGAAAGACAAGTGTGGTCTATGGCTGACTGCGCCATGTGACAGATCTAGGTCAATTACTCACTGTGCAGGGGGGGTCTTCTGCAGGTTCAGCTGGTCCAGCGATTCACCAAGGGGGAAGTCTGCTGTCAGTGTGTGATCTCAGGATGCTGGGAGCCCTGTGCATATGAGACAGGGGGGAGGATCTGTAAGAGAAGAATCTCCCTCCCTGCCGAACATAACGTGTTCTCCACACCCCAAAGGCTGCATTCCCCTACTCTGCTCCAGCCCACAATTTCCTCCTTTCAGTATTGCCCCCTCCCTGATCACTCCTACACAATGCTGGCTCACTTATACACAGTGCAGCCGCTGATAGATGGAGGTGTCACCCTTAAACACTGTGTTCATTTGCTGGCTATACCGAGGAGCTACAGGTTCTGCCAACCTTTTTGTTCAGAAGAGTTCTTAGCGAAGGTCTCACCATTTAAAAGGAGATTTGATGATTTAAACTATTAAAACAAACAAAGAAAATCAAAGCTGATCCTTTAGGGGCTTGTTTACACCATATACAGTGCGTTCCAGCGCGATTCGCTGCTGGAACGCACTGAATCGCATCCTGGCCGGCTTTCTGTGTTCTGAGGCGGTGCGATTGCCTGCACCAGAACGCATGGCACATCAATGCCTGCGTTCCAGTCCAGTGCGATCAGAAAAAATGCTGCAAACACTATCGTGCTGGAACGCACTGTATATGGTGTGGACAAGCCCTAAACCTTTCGCCTTTTTGCCCACTTTATAATGCACATTCTTGGTTTGAAAATTACTTATCCACTTAAAGACCCCCCTGGTGGTGTTAAACCCCCTTCCTGTCCAGACCATTTTTCAGTATTTGGCACTGCGGTACTTTGACATTTATTCCGTCATGCAACGCTGTACTGAAATGAACTTTATATTTTTTCGGGGGGACTGATAGAGCTTTCATTTTGGTGGTATTTAATCACCACTGGGGGTTTTATTTTTTACTATACAACAAAAAAAGTGCTGTAAATTTTGGGGGAAAAAAACCTGTTTCCCCATGAAACATTTATTATCACCCCAATTTTTTGGTAAATTTTCAAAGACGGGGTCACGTCGGGTAAATAGACACTAAACATGTCAAGCCTTAAAATTGCAAAACATGACCACACCCAAAATTGGCCATAGGCGATGCTTTAAAAGCTTTTACCGCTCATCAGTTTAGTGTTATTAGTGATTAATGACTCTAAATCGTTGCTTTCATTCCAACGTTTGCGATGATATGCAACATGTGCAGCACAATAGGCACAATCATCGTTTTTGCACGTCAGCGCATCCATGTTTAGGCACGAAGCGCACCCAACGCATGTTTGCGTCCGTACGTGGAGGACGGAGGACTTTCAAAAAATTACACTAATTTTATTGCTATCACATAGGGGGCTAAGAAGACCCCTTTGTGATAGCCATTTACATGACAGGTCCTCTTTATGGAGACATCAAGGGTCTCCAAGACCCCTACTGTCACTCAAGGACCCTCAGAGAAGCTGATGAAGCAGAGATCTGCTTCACCAGCTTCTCCCCAGCTTCTGTAGCCAAAAATGACAGCTGAATGCAGAAGTGATGTAATATACACTGAGTGGCCAGATTATTATGACGACCTGACGTTTGTAGGCAAATTAGCTATAATTTCGCGCTGAAGTTGCTAGAGGGCCAGACAGGGCCGGTGCTAGGTTGCATTTTTGCATTTAAAGACTGGACTGTCAGCCGAAAATCTGGGTCTGAACATGTGAATTGTGGCCGTCAGCGACTAGTCAATGTTAGGGCAAAACAGAGAGTGGTAAGACTGGTACAAGACAACAGAAGGGCAACAGTGCAGTGTCAGATTCCTCGCATCACCTTTCAACATCTCGTGGAGTCACGAGGCGGCCCAACGAAGTCATCTCGTGGAGTTATCTCTTGGCCCAACGAAGTACTGATGGGGTGGTCATAATAATCTGGCCACTCAGTGTACATCACTTCCTGCATTTGGGGACTGGAAAGGAGATCAGAGGGAGATTGTGTACTGATCTCTCTTTGATCTCCGGTGACAGCCACCGTGCCAGTCACGGCTGCACCTGACACAGCGGATCTTGGGACCGGCGGCAGGGGGGACGCACACCCACACCTAATACAAGCGATCAGGCGTCTCTACAGAAGCCAGAGCTAAAGCAGAGACACCGGCACTCCAAATGGGTAGAGAGAGAGATTCATTTAGCAATTATATATGTATTGTCTGCACTGTATTAGCAGTATATACTCTATATAGAGTATATACTGCTAATACAGTGCAGACAATACATTTACAATTATACTAACATGAATGTATTAAATGATCTGTATGTAGCCCTGTACTATGGATCATTTAACCCATTCATGTTAGCAGAGGATCATTGTAAATGTATTGTTGCAGGCACTCTATATGTACATGTACTATATACTACATATAGAGTGCACTGAACAATAGATTTACAATTATCCTCTGCTAATATGAATGGGTTAAATGATCCGTAGTACATGATATGTAGCCCTGTACCCCCTTTTCCACTTACAGAGCTAGGTTATTTTTCTTTTAAATAAATATTAATGTCATTTTTTTGGTATCTATCTACCAGTAGCTGCCTCATTTCCCACCCTCGGCTTATATGCGGGTCAATACTTTTTCCCAGTTTTTTGTGGTAAAATTAGGTACCTCGGCTTATATTCGGGTCAATACTTTTTCCCAGTTTTTTTTGCTAAAATTAGGTACCTCGGCTTATATTCGGGACGGCTTATACTCGAGTATATACGGATCCTTTGTGACCCCTAAACGTTTGTTGTTTTTTTACCACGATGCACGTCAATAAATAGACGTATTTTGCAAATTTGGAGTGCCGGTATCTCTGCTTTAGCTCACGATTGTTACGGCTGCCACCCGTTGACTACTGCAGCACCCAATTCTTGAAGGGATTCACGCGGTCAGGAGTGCGATGGGACCATGGACTATCTACAGAAGCCAGAGCGCTTGTATGTAAACAGCCATCGCTGTCATTTTTTACAGTTTCCCCACTCTGGGCTGGGCGCCACGCATGAGTGGGGGCAGGGAGGGACGTTTTAGGACGCCCATCCGCTCCTACAAGGCTCCCGTCCAGCCATTTAGGAACGGCCAATGGATGGGAGGTGGATAAAGCCCCCCAGATTGATATAATTCCTGTAAGCAGAGACCCTGTAGAATAAAATGATGACAGTTGCAAATTTTTATGTCGGATGATATGAGTGCAACTCTTTATCAAACTCAAAATGTCAGCAAAAAATACACTTAAGGTAATTTTAGTGCACGAAAACAAAATATAATACGGTACCCGTTTTTCTTGTAAAATCTAAAAGATGCTGTTGTGCCGAGTAAATAGATACCCAACATGCCAAGCTTAAAAATTGTGTGCGTTCATAAAATGGCCAAAAACTACGGTATAAAAAATACGGTATTCCTTATTGTCCATGAATATAATAACTGTGAATATTGGCCCTAGAATTATTACTCTTAAGTTGGCACACGCAGCGATACCTGGAATATGTGGCACGGTTGTTGGTTTTGTATGTAGGCACATGCAACGCGGGATACTTTTTTGGGGGGGAGGTTTTTAAATTCTTTTTTTTCCCACTGCTATCAACTAGGGAGCTGACAAGCCCCTTATGTGAAAGCACATTTGAGGTGACAGGCACTCTTTAAGGTGACATTAGGAGTTCATAGACCCTTAATGTCACCTTTTTACAGCCCATTGAAGTTGATTAAGCACAGATCGTGCTCCATCAGCTTCTTAGCTGGCTTTTCTCGCCAGGAAATGACAGCTCAGAAACCAGATATGATGCAATCAGCGTCGCTTCTGATTTAATTCAGTGTGGAGGGGATCAGGGAACCAATGTTTGCTGGTCTCTCTCCCTGCTACCTGCCAAGATCCAGGGTGGGCATGGGCAAGGCAGGGGGTGTCGGGCAGTACATCGTCGTCTTCACAAGCCACCCAAATCACTTCTAGTGTAAAGCCGACAGTCGACTTTACACCGGTAAACACTCCTATCTGTTTACAGGGGCCCACTGCTGGCGATGTATGGCATATATCAGTGGCAGGGAAAGGGTTAAAGTGTCCATCTGTCTTTTTTACAGGAAACATCGAGTTTCACAATTGATTACACAACAGATCTGGAAGAAATATACAAAGCTCGTCTATTATCAAACTTTCACCAGTCACTTCCTCTTAATATTAAACTTTCACCTGTCTCTTCCTCTCCTATTATCAAACTTTCACCAGTCTCTTCCTCTCCTATTATCACACTTTCACCCGTCTCTTCCTCTCCTATTATCACACTTTCACCCGTCTCTTCATCTCCTATTATCAAACTTTCACCTGTCTCCTGTCTCTTCCTCTCCTATTATCAAACTTTCACCAGTCTCTTCCTCTCCTATTATCACACTTTCACCCGTCTCTTCCTCTCCTATTATCACACTTTCACCCGTCTCTTCCTCTCCTATTATCACACTTTCACCGGACTCTTCCTCTCCTATAATCAAACTTTCACCGGACTCTTCCTTTCTTATTATCAAACTTTCACCCGTCTCTTCTCTCCTATTATGAAACTTTCACCAGCCTCTCCCTCTCTTATTATCAAACTTTCACCAGTCTCTTCTCTCCTATTATCAAACTTGCCTATTATCAATCTTTCATCAGTCACTTCCTCTTGTTAATAATATTTCACCAAACTCTTCCTCTCCTATTATCAAACTTTCACCGAAAAAAACTATCTTTTTAACACTCTAACTAAAGCATGGTGGCCTTCCCCAACCCCCCACCATCAAACCACCCCCACACTTACCTAAATCATGGGGTGCCTCTTCACTAGAAGAGGCACCCTCTTCCATCTATTCACTGGATCTGTAAATGAACACACTACAAGTCCTATCTGCCACCGTGTCAGAGGGAGTCAGCAGAGTGTCCAGCAGCAGGGTAGTGACACCAGCACATTTGTAGTTCAATCATTACTTCCTCCAGCCCCATAACAGAAGGTTCCTACCTCCATACACACCTGGGGATGAGCAAAAGCAATTCAAGAGCCTGTGCACTGCACCCCATGATGCGCTAATTGAGCTTGCAATGCTCTGCAGGCCCCAATGCAAAAATGTAACAAGTGCACATTTCACATCTTAGCATTGTTGGTGCATTTATTATTTTTTTTCAAAAAGGTGGCCTATGGCTTTCACTTTGTTTTCTGAGATCATGTAAGAGGGACTCGTAGACTTGCCAAGCAGGTTTTCTGATCCTCCATTCCTCCTGGCAAATGCCAAAGTCACCAGTCTGAGCCTGACACCTATGTGCACAACTCCCAGGGGATGACTGGGAAACATTTGGCCAAGGGTTGGGGGATTGAAGCAAACCCAACCAATCGGTCCATTCATGGTTGGGGCAAATTTCTGTGGGCTACCATAAAAGTGTGCCATGGTGCCACAGTCATTAGTGGGAATGGTAAAAATGGGCGTTCCTAAAGGACGTGGTTTATTGGGATGTGCCTTTTTACTTCTCCGAGCACCGACTCATGCCCTTCCATCACATGACATGTCAGAACCGCAAAAAAATACAAAAAGACTTCGCTCACCTAGCCTCTGTTGTGATCATGTGACTGCAGATGCCAATATGACCACCACCCATACATATGCCCTCCTGCCCAGTCCTCCTCTGGCAACTCCTAACACCCACAAACACTTCTCTAAAAAACAGTTGTGAAAGAAACATGGTGGCTGCCAATGTTGACCTTGTTCTGAAAATGACGCTGCCAGGCCGTCCCTGGCTTCACTGCTTTCTGAGTTCCTGAAAGGAAAACCTGTATACAGATCAGCAGACTCAGGGATATATTGGGGTTGCCACTGCTGATATCCTGTGGAAAATGCAAGTTGGCTGGCTGTAATGCAGCAGCGTACATCAGAAGACATATAAGGCCGACCATACACTATACAATCTGATTGTACAATCTCTTTAAATCTACCATCACCAGGGATGCAACAACAAGGAAGAGAGCCCCCCCCCTGAAATGATGGCAGATCGCTAATTCTTCCTTTGCTATCTGCTGTCTTGTGTAGTGTTCTGACAGCTGCTGCCGTCAGGAAAAAAAAAAAGGCATAGGAACTAATAGCTAGATTGCTATTGGCTAGTTCAATTTGCAATAGCAAGCTGACTATTGCACCCGCCCACTGCTGCTGTCAGTCAGCAGAGGTGGACCTGATGGAGAACTTCAGGTACACCTCTGCTGATTGACAGCAGCAGTGGGCGGGTGCAATAACTAGTCTGCTATTGGCTATTGCAAAGTGAAATAGCCAATAGCAATCTAGCTATTAGTTCCTATGCCTTTTTTTCCCCTCTTTTTCTGACTGCCGGCGGCCCCGATGTCAGAAAAAAACCAGACAGCATGGCAAGGTTTACTCTGCTAGATCTCTTTTAGATCTAGCAACAAGAATGTAGTACAAGGGCCCGCCTGGTTGGATAGTTAGGTAGGTCCTCACAATACCCACTTTGTTCATTGTGGAGAAATTGTATGGTCAGATTGTAACGTGTATTGTGACCCTAAAGGAGATTGTACAAACAGAATGTATAGTGTATTGCTAGCTTAGCCATGGACTATGTGTGAATTTTGCATTCATTATCCATCCTTGTGGAAGAAGTGCTTGCAGTAAAATTGCATATAAAGCCAAACCTTTTTTTCTTTTCAGATTGGGTAGAAGAGAACAGCATTTGTTGTACAACCAGCACAGGAAGTAAAATGAAATCTTCCTGATGGGACACAGAGAAAAAAAAAACCTGTGACCAAGCTACAAATATTCACATACAAGAATATTTCTGTATTTTTTACAAACAGTAACTCCTTGTTCGTTCGGGATTCAGCGATGTAGCAGCTGGCACCGTGCGTTCAGGGGCAGGAGGGGACATGGCGGTGCATTGAAGTCAATGGCACCGCAGCCATCCCCCCCCCCCCCACCTGCAATGCGATTGCCCGCACCCGGAACGCAGGCACAGTAGTGTTTGCGTTCCGGTCCAGTGCGATCTGCAAAAATCTTGCAGCATTTTTGCAGGTCGCACTGGACTGGAACGCAGACACAAATCTGCCTGCGTTCCGCGTGCAGGCTATTGCACTGCAGGCAGGAGGCGTGTCTGCGGTGCCATTGACTTTAATGCACCGCCCACTCCCACTCCTGAACACAGGGAGCCGGCCGGCCTGCGTTCCAGAAACCGAACGCTCTGGAACGCAGACTTTGTGGCGTGAACCGGCCCTTAAAACTACAGTCCTTGTATAAGCCAGCTCAGCTCCCCCTCTCAGCAGTGACTGAGCAGTTTTCCAAACCCTAATGAAAACACAGAGCAGGTACTCTGGCATGAGCTGAGGATAAATTGATCCACAGTGCCTGTAGCTACAGAGGTCAGCAAGGGATTATTCTAAAACTCTTTAACTGCTTGTTAAAAATATTTTAATGCTTGAATATCCCTAGCCTGGTTACAGGTTCACTTCAAGGACACCTACAGTGTGATCAAAGTGCACTGATGTGAACAGCACCGTTATGAGCAACGATACATGTCTCCGCACACACATTGGTGCAATTTCTAAAAGTGGCATAGGTTGCCATGGCACAGCCATGACATCAGGGTAGGTATATGGGAGATGTGACAAAGGCTGCCATGGCACAGCCATGACATCAGGGTAGGTATATGGGAGATGTGACAAAGGCTGCCATGGCACAGCCATGACATCAGGGTAGGTATATAGGAGATGTGACACAGGCTGCCATGGCACAGACGTGTGACACCAGGGTAGGTATATAGGAGATGTGACACAGGCCGCCATGGCACAGACGTGTGACACCAGGGTAGGTATATGCGAGATGTGACAAAAGGCTGCCATGGCACAGACATGTGACATTAGGGTAGGTATATGGGAGATGTGACAAAGGCTGCCCTGGCACAGACGTGTGACACCAGGGTAGGTATATGGGAAATGTGACAAAGGCTCCCATGATACAGACATGTGACACCGGGTAGGTATATGGGAGATGTGACAAAGGCTGCCATGGCACAGACATGTGACATGAGGGTAGGTATAGGGGAGATGTGACAAAGGCTATCATGGCACAGACATGTGACATTAGGGGAGGTATATGCGAGATGTGACAAAAGGCTGCCATGGCACAGACATGTGACATTAGGTTATGTATATAGTAGTATGGATAGCCAGTTCTATAGGAATAGGATTCTGGAAGGGTAGCCCTGTACCAGACTATAACACACAATACATATATAGACTAGCGTTACATAAAGGGAGCTGGATGATTCTTCAGCTACAATGGATGGAAAGGAGGCGTGTGAGGTCCCTCCCCCTCTCACTCACCAACACTGGCTCTGCTCCCCATTTCTGCCCACCTTGGTCGGCTCCTCCCATCCCGTTCAATCCTCCATCCAATCACTGGCCGCGCCTGACGCTGGTAGGCGGGGAGTTAAAGGTGACAGGCGATCGAACAGAGCTCGCGCCTCCTGCATGGACCAATCAACACTCACGTCAGAGACAAGCGCCCAATCAGGAGAAAACATCCAAGCTCTCAGGAGAGTGTCTCACGTCATGTGACGCATCACCGGCGCACCGGAAGATGGCGCTTACTAGCCAGCCCCACTTCCGTCCAAAGTTGTGGGCCGAAGCCTGCCCCTTTTCCGGAGTTCTCCAGCCTACTCACCGCCCAGAAAAAGTCCCTGGGTGACTACGTCATGCAGCTGGGAAGTAACCCGGAAGAAAGAGGAAAAACATCTGCGGGGAAGTTGTTGTTAAGAGCCCAGGTAGTGTGGCTTTTTTCCTGCATCTCAGCTACACACCACTGACTACACCCAGGAGGTGAGTAAAAGCGAGGGACTGCATAGAGCTCTCTCTGTGACAGGTGCTCTCATCTAAGTTGTCAGGATTCTCTAAGTGGGGGGGAGGATGGAGTACCGAACTAGAAGTCCCAGCATCTAGACTATCTATAGCACACACTATTCAAGTGTTATCCTGTCCTGAATTGTTTCAGGCCTGTACACTTAGGCAGAGGGCACTTAAGATGGGAAAACGACCTTTACTATCAGCAGCCAATTAACTCAGTGATGTTTATTTTGCTAATGCACTGTGTATAAAAAACAATTGCCCCTTGTGTTTCAAAGTATTTTTATTAACCGCTTGCTGCTGGCCCTTTATAAATATTACATTGTTAGGCAGGGATGGATTCCCAATCATGTGATCGCTGTAACAGCAAGCCTTATTGATCATATGATCAGGGGCCCGTCCTTGGTTCACGATCGTAAATGGTGACCTGGAACTGTGAGCGCGCTTCCAGCACAAAACAGTAGACGCATATATATGGTGGCTTGGCTTCAAAGGCCTTTTCGGGGGCTAATGGTTAAAGGAGAACTATGAGGTGAGTGCTTTTCACTCACCTCATAGTTCTAGCCGACCTGTGACAATGAGACTGTCACAGGTCGGCTCCGTAGATCGGGAGGTGAGCGAACACATACCGGGTTCGCTCACCTCTCGATCCTGTCACGGCTCTCTGCCGTGACAGGGGGAGGGGCTGGATTCCCCTCTCCCCGCTCCGATCTGTCAGCACTGACTGGCGGAACGGATGGGGGAGGGGGCGGGTACAGCTGGCTCTGCCTCTAGATATGCAGAGCCAGCTGTCACTCACGCAGTTTGTGTCCTCCCGTTACCCTAAGGAGAACTATGGGGAAAAACAGTGACCCCATAGTTCTCCTTTAAAGTTCAAATCAGCTAAATGTGTTCCAGGGGCATCGAAACAAACTGAGGGAAAAAGTGTATTTTTCCTTTTACAACCAAATTGGGATAACACCAACTTCATATTTATTATTATTATACAGGATTTATATTGCGCCAACACTTTGCGCAGCGCTTTACAATATAAGGAAGACATTACAATCACAATACAATTCAAGACAAGATGGTAAAGAGGGCTTACAATCTAAAAGGGAGGGGCAAGTGATACATGAGGAGTTAGCTGTGTGGGGATGAGTTGTTTGAGAATGTGATGGTTTAGTGGTTAGGTTGAGGTGATATTTGTTACATCTTCCCGTTCACACAGCGTAACTTAAAAAAAAATATGGAAAAATGGTTGTAATTTTTACTTGTGTTTTAGTCCCTTTTTAAAAAGCCTACCTAGTTTCCCTTTCTATGTAACCTTAAGGTGGGGGCTGGGGATGCAACGATATAACGGCTGCCGAAACATATCGGCTGAAAATGGCACTTTTGGCTAAATGCCGAAAGTGCAATTTTCCTGCCGCTACATCGGCGCATACCTGCTTTCTATTCCTCCCCGCTGCTCTATGTCCCAGCGGGGAGGAGAAAAAGTGAGAGTCGGCCGAGCGCTGCAGGAGAAGAGCGCTGTGAGTGGCCGGTGTCTCTCCTACCACACCGCTCAGTCGCCTATCACAGTTCGGCAGAGCGGTGTGTGGGCGGAGACAGGCCGCGCTGTCACAGGAGGCTGGGTTCTCCTCCCGCACTGATCGCTCAGCCTCCTGTGACAGCGTGTCAGAGAGGAGAGCGACAGCAAACACTCAGCGATTAGTGACATGATTGAGGACATGGTATGGTTACTATATCCTCAATTATGAATGAATGGGAAGTGAACTACATCACCTGTTCATTCATAATTGTGGTTATAGTAAACACACTATGTTCTCATGTTATTAATGAACAGGAACACGCAGTATAGAGGACTCCTGTTCATTGATAACAGGGGATACAGAAAAAGAGATTGAGGACTTTGTGTTCTCAATCTCTTTTTCTATTTTAAAAGGGAAATATCAGGGGTCTGTTTAGACTCCTAATAGTTCCCTGCAGCCCCTAAAAGTAATGTAAAAAAATAAAAATATTTAATAAAAAATGAATTAATAAATATAAAAAGTTTATAAATAAAAATAAAATATTGAAAATTTTTACAAAAAAACATTTTTGGTTTCGGCCTGCCA
>NW_017306815.1:979310-1016301 GCF_000935625.1 Nanorana parkeri
AGCCCCTAAAAGTAATGTAAAAAAATAAAAATATTTAATAAAAAATGAATTAATAAATATAAAAAGTTTATAAATAAAAATAAAATATTGAAAATTTTTACAAAAAAACATTTTTGGTTTCGGCCTGCCAATTTTTTTTACATTTCGGTTAGTTTCGGGTTTTACATCTCTATTTCGATGCACCTCTATTTACCATGATTAAAGGAGAACTATGGCCAAACCTTTTTTCGCCATAGTTCTCTTCAGGTCACAGGAGAACATTTACTAATGTCCTCCTGTGACCCAAACGTCAGCATATAGCAGGCTGTTGCCCGCTGTATGCTGACATCGCTGCAGCCGGGACGGATGCCAACAATAGTGACATGATTGAGGACATGGTATGGTTACTATATCCTCAATTATGAATGAATGGGAAGTGAACTACATCACCTGTTCATTCATAATTGTGGTTATAGTAAACACACTATGTTCTCATGTTATTAATGAACAGGAACACGCAGTATAGAGGACTCCTGTTCATTGATAACAGGGGATACAGAAAAAGAGATTGAGGACTTTGTGTTCTCAATCTCTTTTTCTATTTTAAAAGGGAAATATCAGGGGTCTGTTTAGACTCCTAATAGTTCCCTGCAGCCCCTAAAAGTAATGTAAAAAAATAAAAATATTTAATAAAAAATGAATTAATAAATATAAAAAGTTTATAAATAAAAATAAAATATTGAAAATTTTTACAAAAAAACATTTTTGGTTTCGGCCTGCCAATTTTTTTTACATTTCGGTTAGTTTCGGGTTTTACATCTCTATTTCGATGCACCTCTATTTACCATGATTAAAGGAGAACTATGGCCAAACCTTTTTTCGCCATAGTTCTCTTCAGGTCACAGGAGAACATTTACTAATGTCCTCCTGTGACCCAAACGTCAGCATATAGCAGGCTGTTGCCCGCTGTATGCTGACATCGCTGCAGCCGGGACGGATGCCAACAAATATTGTCGGGATCCACACTACTACCTGACTGACAGCTGGTTCTACCTCTCCCCCATGCGTCCTTCCAAAGAGCGCTAGAGGAACAGTGAGGGGAGGAGTGAATTCCTGTGGGGAATGATGATGAATAGTCACTGCTCTCTGCAGGGGGAAGATCGGTAACTGACTGATCAGCAGTTTGTGATTTCTCAGTTCTTGATCTATAGAGCTGATGTGTAACAGCTTCAGTGTCACATGTCATCTCTGACTGTTGGGACGAATGTATTTCACTCTCCCCATAGTTCCTCTTTAACCCTGTCTGTTCTGTGCTGGCAGATCTCAGTATCAGCTGTGAACTAGATTTGAACACTCTGTTCTAATGAAGGGTTCAAGATCTGAAGGCTCGGGTGGTGCATTGTATGTTCCGGCACTGTCCCTGAGTCTGTCCCTTCTATAAAATTATTTAGGATAGCTGGCAGTACTATGTATACATCTGCTCCAAAGAAACAACTAGAAAAGTAGGAAATATTTTTTACAAATGATTTTTCCTTATGCTGTGTGAATGAGAACACGAGCTAATCATATAAGGGGGGTTTCTGAAATTTGACTGCACAAGTGGAAATACACTTTAAGTTGGCCATGCATGGAGCAGATGAGCGCAGCTTGACAAACCTCAATTGAAAAAACCAAAGGAGACAGGTTGCAAATTCTTGTACCAAGTGACTCCTATAACTGAGGTTGGCAGGGGCTGCTTGCAGATTGGTGTAATGAAAGTACAGTCATGCGGCCTGACAGGGTCTCTCAAAACCTGAGTGACTTGGGTATGCATAACAATATTGATGGTGTACCAAACTAAAAGCTGCTTATCTCGTTCTGTAGGGGAAATCCTCTGCACTAGACAGAGAAACCGAAATAAAGCAAGTCTACTAAGATATGACTGATCTGTGATCATTTGACAAGCACAGAATTCATCCTTGTTTATTTGTCAAGTAAGAGAGATGTTGTCTTTTCCTTTTGATAGTTAAATTGCTTTAGGGCCTGTTCACATGATATCAGGTCCTGATCAGGTGCGGATCTGCAGACTGATGCAGTGTGTTTTGGCCGCCTTTCCAGTAAAAAAAAAGTTTTTTTTGTGCTGGAGTGGGGCTGTTAGTATGTTAGCTGCAGTGCAGTGCATTTTTTATGCGTTTTTTATGCGTTTGCGTTTCCTGACCGTTTACGGACCGGACAAAATGTGACATGCAGTATTTTTTCTGTCGTAAGCTGAATGGACTGCGCACGTGAGAACTGCAGCCCATAAAACACATAGGGATACATTGGGATGCATTTTGAGTGCAGCAGCGTACGAAGCCGGTCAGCACACAAAACAGACGTCGTGTGAACAGGCCCTTAAAGCTCAAGTTTATTCTGCCTTTATTTTGCTGTCCTGCTTTCCACCTTAACAGGCTAATAAAGAAAGCCTTTCTGTTATTGGCTCCCTTATAGAAAAGTGCCTTTCTATGCAATGCAGGCAGATCATGGCTGGTGTGAGGGGCTGGCAGGGTGCTTTTCATAACGTTCAGAGAACCTCACAGCTCCCTGCCTCAATACTTCTCTCAAGAGCCCTAAGTCCTTATGGAAGTAGTGGGCTGGCTCTTGGGAGGAGTTATGCCTCAAAAGACCTTGATGGGTGGATGTCAGTTTGGAGGAGTGGGTGTTCCTAGTAGGGATGCTCCGATAGCATTTTTTTCCAGATCCAGTACTGATACACGCTGATACCAATTACTGGTGTGTGACTGAAAAATGTACAAAACTCGTAAAAAGAAAACATTACAAATAACAATATATGAGCATCAAATAAAAACCCGATATAATGCAAAGCATCAATGCAGGTCAGAACATAGATACCTGTCAGTGAGTGAGGACCATGTCATTTAGGATTATCGAGTACGGCTAAAACGAAATAAGAAATCACTAATGTAGCTCTGTACACGAACACAAGAAAAGAAAGGAAAAAACCAATAGGAGTAAGAACAAGGAGAAAACAAGAAGGAAGGCGAGTAGGGGCCTGTTCCGTCCCCTCCCCAGACACCACAGTGGAGAAACCTCAACTCAGATAGTCAAACGGGATCACAAACTATATCAACACCCATATCGGGTGGTGGGGCAAGAGTGAGGTATGGCAAGTAAGATGGAAGTAAGCAGTCAACGGTTCATGAGGTCGGTATAACGATCAAAGTGTCGAAAGTAAATCCAGGAGTCCCAGGTAGAGGAGAACCTCCCCTCAGAGTTCCTCAGAGATGCCATCAGATCCTCCATGACATAAATATTGTGTACCTTGGAGAGCCACATTTAGATCGTAGGGGGACAAGACTGTTTCCACAGTAATGGGACGCAGGCCCTGGCAGCGTCAAGCAAATGGTGTGTGTGTGAGGGAGTGTTTGTATTTGGAAATCAGAATTGAAGACGTGTAGAAGACATGCCGCTGGATTTTTTCTGAGGTCAACCATGGTTAGGTCCCTATACCAACGAGACACTGTCAGGGTTATTAACAAAAGGGTGAAGAGTTTGGAGAAGGCAGGAGAAGTGAACAATCTAGGATAACATAGCTGAATAGGAGAAATTCTCCAATTCATCTCGCTTTCCAGTTCAGCTATTTTGGCCTAGATTGTTCACTTCTCCTTCCTTCTCCGAACTCTTCACCCTTTTGTAAATAATCCTTTATCTTATATCCCATTTCTTGAACTTTGCTGGCAATGGAGGATTGGAATGACATGGTAATGATGGCGTGTCTTTGACGATCCATGAACTGGAACCCCAGTTCCTTTTCTCATCCCTGCAAGAAGGAGTGATGGGCGGCTGTGGAGGGCAAGGTTAACATTTTGTGAATAGTAGAGATAGCGTGTCAAGAAGGCAACTGGCCCCTGCACATGTCCCTGCACAAGTTGCATGGCACTCCAGGGATCCAGGGAGGGATCAACCATAGGTTGGAGGACTGGGCACGTAAACCGTGCCGAATTGTCTTGGAAGTCCACCAAACGAAATTTGTCCACAGACAGATGGCGAGAGAAACAATTACTGTCAACAATTGGCGCAAAGAATATTGCATGAGTCGTTCAGATAGTGGCAGAAATTAAAGGATGCTCTTGGATCGCGGACGGAAGAAGGGGGGGAAAGCCATGGAAGTCCCTCCCAGAGGGAATCGATAAGTACTTCTGCCCAAGGACACCCATAACTTGTCTGCGACATACAAGTGCTAGTCCAAAACCCTGTTCAAGTGAACTGCCCGATTAGTACATTAGAAAATCCAGAAGCCCTTATTCTTCCCCCCCCCCCCATCCCGAAGGCTGGGGAAATGTGTTACCGGAGCTGTGTGAAAAAGAAGGTTGGCCATGCGTTATGCATTGACAAGTGAGGCACCTCGGTTTTTTGCACTTGAAATTACCTTTTCTGTTGTCAAATAAGAAAGTGTGCTTGGAGTTGGGTTTAATGAGAGAACGTTTGCTAGTAGCTATTTTATGTTTTGTTTTTTTAACGCTTTTGGCTTTTTTGAGCACTATTGAGAGTTTGCGGGGAAGTATTGAGCCCAATTTGGAGTCACATAGGAGAAGGTGCCAATTTTTCTTTAGAATAGATTCGATGGTCTTGTATTTGTTATTGAAAGGGGTGATGAAGCGGACAATGTTTGGTTGTGGATTTTTAAAATCTCTTTTATTTTGTTTTGTCTCTGGATGGGGGAAATGTGTGGCCGCCTGCACTGTAAGCAGCGCCGCGAGATCCCTAGAAAGCCGCCGCAAGGTCTCCAGCAAGTGTAGGACCTTACGGCAGCTGAATCCATTGAAAAATGTAAATAGACAATATCTGCTTTTAGTATCGGGCATTTTCACACATTCCAGTACTCGTAAAAAATGCCCAGTATTGGCACTGATACCGATAGTTGTATCGGTGCATCCCTAGTTCCTAGGTATATAGCATGTGATGCTCGGCCTCCATGATTGAAAGAACTGAAATTCTCTATCCTTATGCTATACAAATATTGAAATAGAAAGAACTGAGGCAAGCTTTCTATGGCTTGCTGCAGCTTCTAATGCACTCTTGAAAAGCTTGCAGTGTTCAGTGAAATCAAAGTGATCTGTCCAGGAGAGGAGAGATGCATCTGTGTGAGACTGAAGGGAAGGCTGGAGTTCAGCTTCAATTGAGATAACGAAGAAAGAGAATGCTCTTTATTCTTACGTATGTTATTTCCGTGTTCTCTAATCTATTTTTATAGCCTGTGTTGACGTCACATTTTATAACTGGATATCACTTCCCGAGCACCAAGGAAAGATTTTGTATTACCATTTAGCCATTTTTAAAGTGTATGTTAAATTTTTTATATCATTCAGGTTTTTTTACTTTTGATTTTGTTTACTCTATCCTGTTTGGTTGTGTTTTTTTTTTTTTTTTCTTGGTTTGAAATACCTGGTGATTCTGTCAGTTCCCCTTCTGCCCTTCTTTAATCTGACCACGCCATGCACAGAAATAGATCCGTGCTGGTGTGGTCAGTGTGCGGTCCTCTTTGGAGATGCATGATGTATCCTGTATCTCTTGAAGTCGTTTTGAATCTTTGCCATCTTTATTTCCTTTTTACAAATGATGACCGTGTTCCTTCATTTTTATATTTTTGTTTTAAATGCTCTTTTCTTATTCTTTATGGTTTTTGAAACATTGAATGTGAGCCACATGGGTTTTACTTTTAGCCTTTTAAACTTCTTGCCCTCAGGAATATATTTTACAGTGTGTTTGCGAACAATTGATTTGAAACATTCCCATTTCTGTTCTGTGTTTTATGATGACACTATTCCCTCCCAGTCCAAGTCTTGAAGAGCAGCCCTCAGCTGTTCTTGGGTTTAGACACACTTTTAGGCCTCATTCACACGAGAAAAGGTCGGCACGTACAGCTCCATGCTGCGTGCACGGCCGTATCGGGCAGCTCCCGGGAACGACGAGCAGCCCCTGTCCTTCTTCTCTATGGGACTACGCAGCTGTACGCCGCCCTACACTCACCCCAAGTGCAGGTCCGTACGGGTGCGGGTGTCCCGGCTCGGACGCAGACAGAATACATCCTGTCGGCGTATGAGTACGGACGTGCAATGTGGGTGAGCGTAGAGCGGGGTATGGCCGTGTACTCCCATAGAGAAGGACAGGGGCTGCGTACAATCACACGATACGGCTGTGCACGCAGCACGGAGCTGTACGTGCCGCCCGTTTTCTCATGTGAATGAGGCCTTAGGCAGCCGTATTACACTGAGGATTGATTGGGGCTTTGACCGCACCCAAAATAAATAAAGTAGGGTGTTGCAGCTGGAAATGCTTGATGATTATTTATTTTAATTCTGACTATGGGATACAGGTACAATTGCTACACTGACACATTCATGGTAGGTGTGTAGTATATTTGATTTCATGATAGAGTTTTGTGTGTTCTTGTTTTGTGATTGTTGTGTTTACCATCTCGGCCTGGTGATGTAAATATTCAAAATCATAGATCAAAACTGAGTACAAGTAGCCAGTACAAAGGTAAAGATCGTGTTATTCCACTTTATTCAGTCTGAAGGCAGTTTTATTTTTCCATCATTGGGAGTTATCCTGTGATCGGACCTTTACACAAGGCCAGTATGTAGAAGTTACCTAGAGCTGAAAGCACCTAGTTTGTAGCGTATAGAAGGAAGAGTAACCAGATGAAGCTTGCCAATTAGATGCAATCTAAACTTAAACAAGGGAAACCACCTTGTGCTTTTTAGAATAGGTCTTCTGTGAAATGGGGTTTACAGGTGGGTTTTCCCCACTCTCACAAGTGACATTTTCTTTCCTCCTATTTATCATTACACTATATCCTGATGGAGTGTTCCACTTATTTGAGCAACTAACTATGTAAAAAAAAAACCTGAGCAACTGAACACAATTGAGCACACCAAGCCTTCAAAAAAAGCATGGCTGAACTCCCTTGACTTTAGGAGAAAATCTTGCTGAAGACTCTTCTGGGTGTGTCTGGTGCCACGTCTCCCGCAGGGCTCTATGGTTCTCTCTTCCATCCCCTTGGAGCCTGGAGTGATGGTAGGGTCGGCTGAAGGAATGGCAGAGCTCAGCAGGAGACGCAGGTATCCGCCACTCCCAGAGGTGTAAAGTAAGGAGGATTTCCCAAAAAATCATCTTTTTTTTAAAGCCAATTGTCAGGGGAATAAAAAAAACCTTAAATTTACACTGTGTATAGAACGTGATGACTCGAAGATTTTTAGACTGCTTCTGTGGAGGGGGAGCGAGACTGGAAGGACCAGATTAACCAGTTGACATCCGCGGTGTTAAACCCCCTTCCCATCCAGGCCATTTTTCAGTATTCAGCGCTGCGGTACTTTGACTTGTGCCGCGAACGAGCACATATAGGCGATCGGCGGGCTATGGACCCGCTGATCGCCTATATGTGAAACACCCGCTAACGGGTGTGTGCAACGGTCGGGTCTTTCCTGCCCGTGCGTGCCCGCCAGGGGGCGCGCGCGAGCAGAAAAAAATTGCCGTCTGGAGACGGCAACCCGCCAATGCTGCAGTGCTGTCCGTCCGTTTTTTTACTACGTGCGGACGGCAAGAGGTTAAGAACAAGCCGCCTCCGAGGATCAGGTGAGTACAGTAAACTCCCCATTATACGGCATTCAAGCAACTGGCAAAAAATAAAATTGAGGATAATATAATATTAATATGTCCCTTTTTTTTGCTGGTGTCTTTTTACACAATAAAATTGTCGGTTGCTTGGTGCACACTAACATTTTTTTGTTGGCAATTACATTTATTTAGTTGCTAACACAATTCTTTTTTTCCATTCTGCTGTTGACCGCGGCTGTAAACCATGAGGAGAAATAACCAGCCTTCTATTGGCTATTTCAAATTGCAGTAGCCAATAGCAGGATGGCTATTTTGCCCACCCACTGAGCAGAGGAGAGGACCTGAGAGATAACTTTCTCTTTCAGGGCCACTCCTCTGTTCAGTGGGCAGGGTTACAATAGTCAACCTGCTACTAGCTATTGCAATTAGAAATGGCCAATAGTAGGCTGGCTATTGCTCCCTGCTGCTTACATTCACCTGACGGCTGCAGAAGCTTGACAGCAGGTGAATGGGGCTGCGGGAGAGTGGGGGGGGGGTTGCTTGAGAATTACTCCTAACTCTCAAGCAACCAGAAACTACAGTTAACTGGGAGTTTACTGTATAACTCTTTATTTTTCTCCCTAGACACGAACGAGCAGTTAACTCTTGCAGTGCAGGGGTAGCCCCACTGCAAGGGTTATAAATGGTTTGCCTGGAGTTCTTCTTTAAAGTCAACAACAACAGTTGTGGAATTGTGTTCAATTTTTTTTTTCTTCACATGCTGACAGAGTTGCTGGAATTGGAACTAAAGCCTTTTAGTGACATGGAGGTTGCCATTGCGGCTTTCAATATGTTGTGTTCCTTACCTGGAACAAACATTTAGAATAAGGATATTTGACTTTACAAACATGCATACTTGTCCCACATCAGTGAACCTAAACCTTATTAAACCATGTTGGTCAGTGCACTAGCCAAACAACCAGGACAATCCAAATTCAGAAGGATTTTGGCAATGGCAGATCCCATGTGTCTCTCAGAAAAGGTTTTTAGATTTACAGCAGGGTAGGTTTGATTTAAATCTCTAGTAAAAAGGCTTTATTTAAATCAACTCGATTCAAATCATCTTTTTTAAAGAGCAACTGTCATCTCTGTCCCGCAGCGGCTCCTCCTCTGACCCGCTGTTGACTCACCGACAGTCCCATTAACTTTAATGGGACGGCTGGTGATGCGGCAGTGACACAACAAGGTGAGGGACGTGGCGGGCAGCAGGTGAGTGGATTTGCTTTATGATTTAGTGAACTTTGTTTTATGATTTATCTCATGGTTACTTACTGTGAAATTGTGTGACTGCATCAATGCAGTGCATGTTATCTCAGCTTGCAGAGCTTGGATTCATTGAATGAGTTTACCAAAAATGTAAATATTGCAGAATATACAGCCTCAGGCTACATAACTAAGCTCCATTTCATGCTGAATAAACTCAATTATTAATGTATCTTAAATAGAAAACTATTTTTAGATAGATTTTTTTATTTTTACTCCAAAAGCATTTTATTAAAATTTGATAAAAATCAAAAAAATCAGATCATTTAAAAAGAAAAAAAAAGCATTGATTTTTTTTTTTTTTTTAATCCACCCGGATTTACAGGTTAATATGATCCACGTCAAATGATCTTGTCAGTACGCGTTAATGTAATAACCTTGTTCCCGTGTATAGATTGTAGATAGGTGAGCCGTGGGACCTCTTATCTCAGTGCTGATTTTAAGCTTCACTCTTTTAAGTTGAATACTTTGTGCAATGGTGGTGTGGGAAAATCGCTCCTTTTATACTGTAGGTAAACCCTACCCATGAACTTTTCTCATAAAGCATTGTGTTATATCTGTTTTAGAAGTGGGAAAACACTGTTGGACATGTCAGGCATTCAGAGCTGCCCTGTGTCCTCTGCACACATCCTGTGTTAACTAAAAGAGCCTATTTAGCCCTCCTTTCCTTGATCTACAAGTCAGCCTATGCTTTGAAGATAAAGGCAGCGCAGTGGCGTAACAAGACGCGGCCCTCCAATGAGGCACTGTAGAGGGCCTCGGAGGAGCGAGCGGCCGCCCGATGACAGAGCCGCGTCTGATGCGGGCGGGCGGGCTGGCCAGCCGGGTGCATATGCATGAGGGAAGGAGCCACTGCACCAGAGCGATGCAAAATGCGCAGCCGCCTTCCCCGCTATGCTAATAGCGTATCTTCCCAGAAGCTGCACACACCGCGCACCGGTTTAAATAGTAACCAGCACACGCTGTATGCAGTTTCTAACATACTGCATACAGCGGAGACGGGAGGCTGCGCTTGTCGGTGGATCCAGGAATCAGGTGAGTATTAGAGAAAAAAAAAGTTTTTCATTATATGTTCTATTCTTAGTACTATAATGGCATAACATATCAGCTAGGGAACTACAAGTCCCAGCATGCCCTCATTGCCCCTGTACAACAACCAGATATTGCCGTTCCCTGGGTGATATGTGTGTGTGTGTGGGGGGGGGGGGGGGTGTACAGGGACAATGATGGCATGCTTGGACTTCCAGTGGATGTTTATATAATATTGGGGGGGGGAGATTTCTGCCCCGGGCGCCAATAACTCTGGTTACGCCACTGAGGCAGCGTTATGGGTTGAGTAGTTTAGCAAAAGAAAACTGGGCAGGGCTGACACCACTCAGTCCAATAAAATCAAGAGCCGAGTGCATTTCTCACAGATAGTTTTTTTTTTTTATGTACTTGCAGGGTCTTTAAAAGGGGAAAACCATTGGAAAATGTTCGTGTTACAGAAATGTACTGCATCTCTGTATTTTGCCCCAACATTCTCTTTAATCTTCCTCTTCACTCCGTAGCATCTTTTGTTTCTGTTGTGTCTCCAGGACAGGCAGTGGCAGGAGAAGCTTTTAAACTTAAATAAGTGGGCATACATTGGCATCCTTGCTTTGGTTGTCAAAGAACTTGACAGTTCTACTCTGATGGGTCTGCAGAGGCAAACATTTAGGCCTCCTGTGTTTGAGCATTGTCTTACTCCATGAAGAAGGCTGCAGTAGACGCAAGCTTGTTTTATCGCCATGTTGCTTCCCTTTCCTTATCTTCTCTTTGTTATATTGTAGTGGGAGAGCACAAAAGTTTTCTTTCAGTTGTTACTTCTGCAATTCTGCATGGATCAGCTTGTTAGAGGTTCTCTACTCACATTTTTCATTTTAGTGTTGTATAAATGACATTGCCCCCAAAAGAGTGCCACTCACCTCTGGTCTGGGAAGAATCTTTGCATGCTGAAAAGGCCATTTTGAAGATTAGGACCGGACGAGCAGCCAGGTGGACTGCCCCACAATGACACGGGAGGAAGCAGACAAGCATTGGAGATTGAGCAGACTATGACTGCCACATTGGTGAATTGATTGACCTGTAGCCCCCTTCTCCCTATAGTACTCAGTTCATTATATAGTTCATTCAGTTGAACTGCACTGCGCTTTTTTATGTTTTGTGATCTGCTACCCCATGTACAGGGCAGGACTGGGTAGCTGCAGAGGAGAGGTGTTCTTGAGGTCAGGGGGCAGTAGTAATATTTAGCAGAAACTAAAAATAGTGGGGGGGTTTTCATGTCCCTGCCCCTAGCCATGTATATCCAAGTATTGCCTAAATGTACCCCTAAACCTCCCTCTTCCACTCTACATCTTGTTCTAACCTTTTTTGTTTTACCTTCTTTCTGCAGAGGAAAATTGCTTTTTGTACTCCTGTGACACCATCAACAGGCTTGTAAAATTCCTGCAGGGGCAACTGTTGGGAGGTTATTTCTTTTGGATGTAGGTACGCTCCCATAACTACATCTTCCGAGAGCCCTTTTCCTACACACAGTGTGCGGGCAGGCTCTTTGGGGTCAATGCAATAGCATTGTTTTGCTGGCAAAGAAATCAATGTATGTTAAGTGGGAGAGAGAGCGGTGAAGAAGGGAGAGTTCTGTAGTCTAGCAGGCAGGTCTGATGATGCAGGTTGGGATTTCAGACCAGAGAAGACACTGTTGTCAGCCCAAACAGGAAGTTAAGAGCACACTGGATTTCTGGTAGATCAGCAGGTATTTTCCTGTAAGTGCAGCATATTAAAAGTGATTAAACGGGACAAAATGTGTAGGTATTTCAGCGATGTGCTAAATTTTATTTAATTTTTGTTTGCTCTTATGTACACTTTAACCTGTAACATTATATACTTTCTGAAAGCAGAGGACCTATAAAAATAAAAGATGGCAGTTGCAATTTTATATGTTGCAAGATATTGGCGCAACTGTTTATCAAATCCTGTAATTTGCATTAAAAAAAAAAAGAGAAATGGATTCAAATGTACTTCCCTGACATGGACGTGGCTCTCCTAGGCTCAGTGCTGGAAGTACAGCACCAGCTGCAGTATCCGCCATATGTATGAATTGCACAGCAGAAAGATGCTATCTGCACAGTTAACACATCAGCCCAGATGGAAGTTTTTATTTTTTTGTACACTCTTAAGCATTTATAAAGCTATCTGTGCTTAGAGTTCCACTTTATCTATACTTTAAAACTGGGGTAGGCACACTCCGGCCCTCCCTTACACGTACATGCGTCAGTACCTATTGAGGGAAACACCTTAGTGATCCGCACACATGTCAGAGATAGAAGAATGATCTTAAAGTGACATTAAAGTCAAAAAAACATTTCCCTCCCCCCTGTTAATGTTAGCACTTGCCTTAAATGCTGTCTCTTATTCCGATCTTCTTCTTTCCTGATGTTTTCATCTGTCCCTCCAGTGGTGCGGCGGCTCTCTGATCCAGCGCTGACTGCTCTGTCCCTCCGATCCAGCGGTGTCTGCATGCGTGCACGCTTCCATACACTTACCTTGCGTCTCTGCTCGTCTCCCGGCCGAGAATACGAACTGCGCATGCGCCCGCCCCAAGATGCTTTGCGGCCGCCTGAACAGTTTTGTTTTCTCGGGCGGGAGCGCGCAAAGAAAAAAAGGTAAGTTTAAACCGCTGTTTTAGCTGTTTGTTTTTTTTGTTTTAAACTGTTTGCCTATATCTACTGCTTTACAGCAGTAGATATAGGCAACAAAACGGGAGTGTTTACAACCCCTTTAAGGCCTTCATTTAAGTTTAACTATGAAGTGTCGTGCTTATTTCATGGAAAAAACCAAACATTTTTATTAAACCATAATCAAAAAACACAAAGTACAAGTTTATCATTATGTTAGCTACTTGCAATTTTGGCTATCGTACTTTCAGCGTTTTTCAAGCGCATGCTTTGCGCCTAGATCAGTCCTTTAGCTCTGCAACCTGGCATACCTCATGCCCCCTGATGGGGAGTTATAGTTCTGACTCGGCAACAGAGCATGTGGGACTTCTTCAGAGACCACTGCTTCCACACAGAGAGCAAGGGTCCTTCTCTGCAGCATGCTGGAAGGGGACAGGCTTTACTACTCAGGCTGTTGATGCTTTAGAAAAAAAATGAACAGCTTTTTGTTTTGATGCATCTGGAATGTATTTAGCTGATATAAATTGATGTAACTGGAATGTATTTAGCTTGTATATTAAAAGTTTATTTTTGGTATCCTAAAATAAAACGGAGTATTGTAAGGAACACCATGAGCGCCACACAGCTTGGCATGATTCACATAATGAAAAATACTGCATTCAATCATTTGTTCTGTATTGTTTGAGAAAAGGAAGTACTCTGCTTACTGTGAACACACTGTATGACTGCATAAATGGGGAGCAGATGTCGTGCTATGTTGTGCCATAAAGTATGTGTTTTTCCACTGAGGTTTTATCTGTCCTTATCAAGTATTGATCTACCCAGGATTACTGCTTTATAATGCCATTAAGTGTCTTGTGATGACTATTCTGTGTTATCGCTATTGCATCATGTTGTCTCTGGCCTGTCTCCACATCATATGACCTCTGAAATTTAAAAGGAAGTCAGCTGTGGGTTAGAGGCAAGAAATAAAAGTGAAAGCAACAGACTAGAGAGAGTGGCTGACATGCTGCAGCAACACGGAGGATTGGGGTGCGAGTCACAGCCCCTGGCAGCTGGACTCACCCTAACATTGGCATCATTAACAGCCTAAAGAACATGAAAAGCTGCTGCTCTTATTGATTTACCTGGGAAGATTTTTGAATCTATGTTATTAGGCCTTCTGCTGTGTCACTGAGAAGAAGACATCTTAGCAGGGTAATCGCTTCTAGAGTTCACTTGCATTGAGTGCATCAGACTTTGTAAAGGGCTTTTCACCTTTACCAGCTGTGCCGTTCTTCACATCTGCTTTACTAATATGTTTTATTTATACCACACTGGGTGGACATTGATAAGAGGAGGTCCTGGCCTGAAATTGTAGTGGGGATATATATGTTATGTTACATCTAAAGGAGGATTTCTGAGTTTTCCTACTTGTGACTATCTTACCTTTTTTTCTCTCTGACCACACTTTGTGCAGCTTGGTAACCTGAAGGAACTGTGTGCAGTGAATGAGCGCTCGAGGGCAGACGGGTGAAATGGTTCAAACAAAGGATGGCCCTGAGGACGGGTCTCTGGGGAAAACGGAGACTCTGCCGCCTGAAGTATCCAGTCCCGAGGCCATTCAGCGCCTGTGGATTGAAAACCAGGACTTGAGAGGTGAGTGGTTAAGAGCATTAACCCCTTAATGACCAAGGCTTTTTTTTTGCACCCATGTTATAATCCACATTTGAGGGCTTAAAATTACTTCAAACCCCCAAACATATTTTCTGGAAGCCAAGACCCTGTAGAATAAAATGGCAGCAGTTGCAAAATTGTGTGGGTCTGTGAAACGGTGACAAAGTTCAGTACCCAAAAAAGTCCATATACAACGCTTTAGCCACCTCCCGTCTTGCTGTGCCCTCCTCCCAGCATGGAGGAGAGAGCTGGGGAATCCAACCAACTAATCGATAATGTGAATAGTTGACAACTATTCACATCGATTATCGATTTAATCAATTGGTTGCAGCCCTATTGCCATTTGCACTTGTATTAGCTCAGCATAGGTGAAACACTGACAGTAGGCTGAAGATCACCTAACAGTGGTTGAAAAATATTTTGAATCCTTTGGGTGTTTTTATGACAATTAGTGATCTTCATACTGAACTTCAATCAAGAGGGTGGACTGAGCTCTTGTAGCCTTAAAGTACATCCCAAATGAATTACATTTAGTTTTTCTAAAGTGCTGTATGTCATAAAAAATTGTATAAGTAGTGTTTCCTAAAGGAATATCCTAGTGTAATGGGGCCATTGGTCGTCTTCTAGTATACCAAAAAAGTATATTTCAGGTGTGCAGGGGATGTGGATTTGTAAAACTGTAGTTAGAAGGTTGACTACCTGTCTCCAAAAGTCAGATATGATTGAGCAACTCCAAGTAGGATTGGCAAAATCTGCTTTAAAATGGGTACATTTAAGACAGTAAGAATTGGGTATACGTCTCATTTTATTCTTCTCTATGGGAGTACGCCGCCGTACGCTCACCCGAGCTGCACATCCGTGCGGGTGTCCGTGCTCGGATGCAGACAGAATCCATCCTGTCTGAGTACGGGCACCCGCTCGGGTGAGCATACGGCCGCGTACTCCCATAGAGAAGAACAGGCTGCTGCGTACAATCACACGCAGCACCTGTCCTTCCCGGGAGCGGCCCGATACGAATATGCACGCCGCACGGATCTGTATGGGCCGGCTCTTAACAGTGTGAATGAGGCCTAACGGGAGAGATACGTCTGGTGTATGATATACTATTGTACCAATCTGTTATCAACTGTGGGTGAGGAACATCTGTCATCCTATCACTCAGTGGACACATTATTCTAGCAGATACATGGCAGGATAAGATATACTTGGATGTTTTTGGAGGGACAACCCATCGGGACCACACTATATCACACCTCCCTCTCGGTTCTCTAGCACCAGCCAACACCAGGTATTTCAGTAGCGGCTGTAATGGAGGAAGTGTGTATAACTTGGTTAGGAGTGGGCTTTACACTGACATTGTCACAGATTTTCCCATTTAGAAACAGGCAAAGTGACAGTCTCCTGAAAGTGACTCTAAGCTCAGGAGATAAACCTTTAAAAATGCATTCAAGTACCTTAACTGTTAACAGAAATTAATCTTATTTGTGTATCGCTCAGCTGTAGGTCCTGAAATCATCTCTGAATTGGTGCTGATACTTTCCTTTCTTCTGGAGGGTAGCTACTTTTGTTCCCCATGGTCCCTAGGTGTGCTGTAAAGTAGTCACCGCTCCAAGCTCACTCCTGTGATGGACTACAATCTCACGTTTAAGTAGCTAATTTGTATTGAGGTTGTACTCTATCATGGGAGTGAGTTTGGACCGGTGACTACTTTACAACACACACAGGGACCATAGGGAACAAAAGTAGCCAACCTCCAGAAGGAAGGAAAGTGTCAGCACCAATTCAGAGATGATTTGAGGATCTACAGTCGAGTGATACACAAATGAGATAAAATTTTTTTTTAAAGTTTGGGTACTTTAATGCATTTTTTTAACATTTAATTCCTGAATTTAGTGTCATTTTGAAAAGAGAAGCAGAGTCATTGTAAGTTGACTCTCTTCACCCTCTAGTGGGTAATTTACTAAACCTTATAAATACCATTAACCCTGTCGCTGCCAAGCACTCCGGAACATTTTGCACCTCAGTTGGCCACACCATTTTTGCTTCGGGGGAAATATCTGGGGTCTAAACAGACCACTGACATTTCCCGTTTGCAATAGAAAAAGAAATTGAGGACACAGAGCCCTCCAATTTTTTTTTCTGCATCCTCAGCACTCAAAATATTTACTATCAACCAGTTTTTGAATGGGGAGAAGTCTCTGTAGTGAGTGCTTCTCCCCATTGAGAAATTCATGAATTAACAGGAAGTGATGTGAATCACATCCTGTTCATTCATAACTGGGGACACATAGTACTCTGTGTCCCCAGTTATTTACAAACATTGGAGTGATCAGATGATCTCTCCAGTGTTTGTGCTTCACACAGAGGATCGGTAAATATCACAGATATTTACCGATCCTCCGCCGGAGGATCGGTATTCAGATCTTCCCTGCTTCAGCCCATACAAGCAGAGGAGAGCAGCGGGGATCCATGCAGACACAGATCCCTGCCTGGAGCGGCTCCGGAGAGGGAGGAGAAGCAGGGATTTTTGGTAATAGCTGTCATCAGCTGTTTGTCAGCCGCTGATGACGGCTATTAATTTAACGGGGACCGTTCAGGGAACCGTTCTGATATAAGTTCAGGGTCGCTAAAGCGACCATGAGCTTATAGCAGAACCGTAAACGCCACCAACGTGTCTCCTGGATGCGGGTGGGCGTCTTTAGACGTCCTTCGTGCCCGCACCCCCCGGCGCGTACGAGCGGGAAACCGCCTCGATTTTAAACGGCCAGCGATCGCCGTTTACATACAAGCGGTCCGGCGTCTGTAAAGACGCCCGATCGCTTGAATGATGCAAGTGAGGGTGCGCCCCCCTCCTTATCTCTCGCCACTGTCCCCGCCGTCGATCCCGGGCGTCCATCCATCCCGGACGATGTGGCTCTGTGCACTGAGAACGGAGGGAGATCAGTACCCGATCTCCTTCCGCTCTCCTCCCAGTCTCTGAATGCAGGAAGTGATGTATATTACATAATTTCCGCATTCCTCTGTCACTCTCTGGTACAGAAACCGGAGAGAAGCTGATGAAGCAGATCTGTGCTTCATCAGCTTCTCTGGGGGTCCCAAGGTGACATTAGGGGTCTTAGAGACCCCTGATGTCTCCATAAAGGGGACCAGTAACTGTAATTTATCACATAGGGGATTTCTTAGCACCCTATGTGATAACAAAGTTAAGTGTAAACAAAGTGAAAAAAAATAATTTACACAAAGTTTTTTTTTAAATACCCCACACCCACATAGATGCGCAAAAATGCGTTAGATGCGCCTACACGCAAAAGCGACGATTGCTCCAATTATGCTGCACGTGTTGCATATCGCCGCGAACGTCGCAATGAAAGCAATAATTTTCGGCCCATTAATCATTGATAACACTGAACTGATGAGCTGTAAAATCTTTTAAAGCGTCGCCTATGGCCAATTTTGGCTATGGTGTTTTTTTTGGCGATTTTCACGGGCGAATGCAATTTTAAGGCTTGATATGTTTGGTGTCTATTTACCCAACGTGACCCCGTCTTTTTTATATTTTACTAAAAAAATTGGGTAAAAATAAATGCTTCCTAAAATAATAAAGGGAAAACCATTTTAAAAAAAAAAAAATATTCTGTACTTTTTTTTTTTTTTATATAGAAAAAAAAAAAACCCCCAGTGGTGATCAAATACCACCCAAAAGAAAGCTCTATCTGTCCCCAAAAAATGGTATCAAAATTCATTTCAGTACAGCGTTGCATGACGGAATAAACGTCAGCCAAAGTACCGCATCGCTGAATACTGAAAAATGGCCTGAACAGGAAGGGGGTGTAAACACCCCGGTGAACAAGTCGTTAATATAATTTCTGATGGGCTTCTTCTCTTGTCCCCCAGTGGCCTTGGAACAGAGTAATGCAATGTTGCGGAAAAGTCACAGCGAGATGGTTGAGATTCAGACTGCGCAGAGACAGGAGAGAACGTTCATTGCGTACAAGTTCAGCGAGGCCAAAAACCTTGTACAGAGAATGACAAAGGAGCGGGATTCTCTGCACGCCCAACTCGCAGCAGCCAAAAAGCCGCTAGCTGAGGTGACATCTAGGGATGGGCAAACTGCAACAAATGACAGAGCTGCCACAGAGGAACCGGTTTGTCCCTACAGTGCTCAGAAGAAAGGCTTCGAAGAGGTAATGCAACTCTTCCCTCTTTTTAACTTTATTGTGCATGGATGCAAGATGTTCCTTCACCAGGGTGACATACATTCACTTCTAAGTTGCTTCCTTCATGACATTTCAATGTAAAAGAAGAGAGAGGTGACGTGGGGAGGAACATGTTGGAAAGATTATGTTGAACGATACTTTATAAAAGTAACACTGGTGAGAAATGGCAATTCTACAAAACATAGAAACCTTTTAGGTGGCGGCCTTGATGGCGTGCAGACATCTGGGGCAAAGTAACCATAATCCAATGCAAGAGGTTTGCCTCCTACTAAAAATTAGAATAATATATTTCATCTTGCAACCTACCCGTGAATAATGTCAGCTAGGATCCGATTGGTTGCTATATATTACTGTTTGAAAGCGGACCAGTCATGTTGGGAATTTGAATGTTCATTCCTAAACTATTATAATTGTACAGACTTTTGATTTGTATTTGCCCAACTATTTGGTTTTTGCTTTGTTTGCGAGTCTGACTATTGCTGCCCTGTCAGTTGTCTGACCTCGAGTTTCTAAGTCTGCCTAACAGTATGAAATAACAGAGCTCCACAGCTATTTACAGTGCTATCGGCTTCAGGGCTTAAAGTGACACTCTCAAATCTGACTTTCAGCTTCAGACTCCTTTTTAGACAAAGTAGTTACAATTAAATTAAGAGGCACATATAACTCTTTCACACAGTACATCAAGCTGAACAATTATAACCATTTGGAGAGCAAATTCATCAATTCTGAACATAAGCCCAGTTGTCACAGGTTGTCTGTAAAATATGCTTGATTTCATTCGACTTTTGTTCGCTTCCTTTCATGCCTGACAGCGACCTCTGTAGCTAAAACTGCCTATTTGCACTTTATGCTTTTTTGCCACTATACACAAATATAGTTTTAGTGAACGACCGCTTGTAAATGTTGAATGTGTCCCTGTTACCCATTCACATTTGAAGCTTGTGACTTGTTTCCCCTAGTTTAGATTGTTAAAGTAGAACTCCTTCCACGACTGTTTTTTCTACATATAGTGAACGTCTGTCTAATACAGCTTTATTAGTGACATGATAGGACATGAGAGTGAATCTCCCCAATGCATACTCAATAAGTCGCAGAAAAACCTGAAGGTTATAACTTTTTTTTTTCTTCTACTCCATCTAAAATAAAGAGGAAATATGGGGGAAGGGGGGTGGGTGGGGTTTGTTTTGAACAAGGGAGGGCGCTCGTTCTGTGGTGCACTCAACATACAGCGCGTCCTAGCATCTAGGCACGATGGGTAGGAATGCCCACACTGCTAGTTTTTCAGCCTGGTTTCGGGAATGCCACTCATGGCCCATTTAAAAAAGAAGTTGTATCTTTCCAAGGTGCACAGTATTTTTTTATCTACTGAGCCTCTTAACTGCATAGGTCAATAGGTGAACTAGCCCTTTAACAAACTGCTTATTTCGTACAGGCCTGTCAGTGTTCACCAAGCATAGTTGGGCTTGTTGGCAAATGTCAGTAGTGCTATAAATGTATAGATTGCTGCTGTTCATTTTTAAATTGCACTACAAATTTGACTTCTTGAATCTTGATTTCCAAGCACACCACAATCACATTTCCATTGCTTTAGAGCTCCTGCATTCTTTTCTCTGCCTGATCCTTGGTTTGGCCCCTGCTTGACTGCTGTGCTGTATGTCATTAGGCTAACAGCCCTGGGAGCTCTCTGTCCTACTGTGAAACGCTAACCCCCAGTATGTGTGAAGTCATCAGAGAGTCAGCACGACATCACCAGGGGCCACCCCGAGCTGAGCAGGTGAGAGCTCCCATCTTTTACTAAAGTGAAGCCTCGTATAAGTGTTGCAGATTGCAAGAGTGTTGATAGAAAGGGGTGAGAGGCCATATTTTATTTGAAGTGTACCTGCCATTGTAGTACAACCCATACAAATGTTTAGGCATTCTCATGTTTATTTCTTTTGTATTGGTATGACACAAAAAAAGGGGACAAAAAGAAAGCCAAATCTGACGCATTCCACAAAAAGTCCCAAAATGGACTTCAATTTGCAAGAAATAATTTAATTCCAAGTTTGTGATGCTCCTGTAATTTGTAATTAAACTCACCGGTATCAATTAACAGGTGCTGACAATATAGAAATCACATCAGAGATCTTAAAGGAGAACTATGAGGTGAGTGCTTTTCACTCACCTCCTAGTTCTAGCCGACCTGTGACAATGAGACTGTCACAGGTCGGCCCAGTAGATTGAGAAGTGGGCGAACACATTCTTGCGTTCGCTCACCTCTCGATCCTGTCATGGCTCTCTGCCGTGACAAGGGAGGGACTGGGTTCCCCCCTCCCTGCTCCGATCCGCCAGCGCTGACTGGCGGAACGGACGTGGGAGGGGGCGGGTACAGCTGGCTCTGCCTCTAGATAGGCAGAGCCAGCTGTCACGGAGTACACTAGTTTGTGTCCTCCCGTTACCTTAAGGAGAACTATGGGGAAAAGACCTAACCCCATAGTTCTCCTTTAATGTTCCTGTGTCCACTGTGAGCAACATTGTCAAGAAGTTTACAGCCCATGGCACTGTAGCTAATCTCCCTGGATGTGGACCAAAGAACAATTGATCAAAGATTGCAACAAAGGATTGTTGTAAAAGTGGGTAAAGGCCCTCGATCAACTTCCAGACACATTCAAGCTGACCTTCAGGCACATGGTACAACTGTGTCAGCTCGCACTATACATTGCCATCTGAATGAAAAGGGACGCTATGTTAGGAGACCCAGGAGGATCCCACTGCTGACACAGAAACATAAGCCAGATTTGAGTTTGCCAAAACTTACCTCAGCAAGCCAAAATCCTTTTGGGAGAATGTGCTGTGGACAGACGAAAAAAAATTTACAGCTTTTTAGTAAAGCCCATCATTCTACTGTTTTCAGAAAAAGAAATGAGGCCTTTAAAGAAAAACATACAGTCCCTACAGTCAAACATGGTGGAGGTTTACTGATGTGTTGGGGTTGCTTTGCTGCTTCATGCACTGGATGTCTTGACTGTGTGCATGGCATTATGAAATCTGCAGACCACCAAAGAATTCTGGGGTGCAATGTAGGGCGCAGTGTCAGAAAGTTGGGTCTTACAGCAGGACAATGACGCAAAGCACCCAGAAATGGTTTCAGACAAAGCTCTGGAGAGTACAGGACTGGCCAGCAATGAGTCCAGATCTGAATGCCACAGAGCACCTGTGGAGAGACCTCAAAACAGCAGTTGGGAAAAGGAACCTTCCACTCTGAGAGACCTGGAAAAGTTGGTGAAAGAAGAGTAGAGGGGTGTAAGAAACTCATTGATGGTTACAGGAAGCGCTTGATTTCAGTTAGTTTTCCAAGGGCTGTGCTACCAAATATTAATTGAGGGCGCCAATTTTGTCCAGTCCATTTTTAGAGTTTTGTGTGGAATGTGTCAGATTTGGCTTTTTTTTTCCCTCCACTTTTTTGTGGAATACCAATACAAGCAAAGAAACAGAATGCCTAAACATTTGTAATTCTCTGCGTAGTGGTGCATTATCTGACAGAAATGCGGGGGTGCCAATATTCTTCTTCTAAGAAGAACATGTTGGTTTTTAAACCCTAGATTTACATAGTATTTGAGGTTGAATAAAGACATTAGTCCATCAAGTCCAACCTATTAGGATCTCATTCTAGGAGTACCCGTACCCCTGTATATTACGGTCCCTTAAGAAATCGTCCAAAAGTTTCTTGAACAATTCCACATTATTTGCTGAAATCACCGCCTGTGGCAGTGAGTTCCAGACCCTAACTGATCTTACTGTGAAGAACCCCCTTCGCCCCTTGTGCTGGAATTTTTTTTCCATCAATTTTAGGTGATGGCCTCTAGTTTTACACAAAAGTTCTTTATGGAGACGAGAGTGGATTTACTTTGCACAGCTATAAGTCTTTGTTTAGTGGCAATGGAAATTAAGAAGCATATTGCATGTATGCCTAATGAGACCTTCAGAGGATTAAAGCTAAAAGGCTAACTACACAGTCAAACTTCACATAAAAGAACTTTTACCTGCCAAAGGATTTGTATTTATGTCCATTCAGTCCAGAGAGTTACACAGCCTGCCACAAACCAAAGCCAGCCTGGTGACCTAACTTTTCTATACTGCAGTTAAGCAATACAACTTGGTCACCTCCCTGCCCTCAGCCTGTGATTGGACAGTGAAGGAGAAACCGTAGACAGATGATCTTATCCCTCTTACTCCTCCCTCCTGTCAGCATGCTCCTTGTCGGCACGTGTGCATGCAGTTCACATGCTTGGCTTCCAGTGCTTCCCCTCCCTCTCCCAGTCTGAGTTCTGCTTTCCAGGACCTTACAAGAAGTGGATATCAAGTCCAATTCTGGTTTCTTGCGTGTAAAAATTAGTTTTTATGTTTTTCCTAAGGTAACTGACCTGTTAAATGAGCCATTACAAATGGCCACCAATCAGATTTCGTCCTTCACT
Source organism: Nanorana parkeri (assembly GCF_000935625.1). NCBI lineage: Eukaryota > Metazoa > Chordata > Amphibia > Anura > Dicroglossidae > Nanorana > Nanorana parkeri. The sequence continues at coordinate 1,002,213 of NW_017306815.1, forward strand.
CACTGAGTAAATGAAAAGGTTGCTGTGTGCCGCCGATCTTCTTTTAATCGGGTTTTATCACTGCCGTTTTCAGACATCATCCCCACAATGTACCAGTATGTCTAAGTAGGCAAGCTTTATGGAGAACCACTCATGACCGGGGTGATGCAAACATTGGATTCTTCAACCTTCAATTACTTTTTGTTCCCTTATTTAGTGAGAACACACACACACACTTTGTACTTGCAGAAAAATATTGCGTTAGATGGTTGGCTGACTTCTGATATCTGAAACTAGCATGAAATGTATGTCAGGACAAAATAAAAAACCAAAATATTCAATACATCTCTGCAATACATGCAGCACATGCTCATTTCACCATGTTTTATCTCTTTAAAAATGATGCAAGTAACAGAATATTACCTACTCATCTGAAAGAAAGCCGGTGAGCTCCTAGCTTCCTGTTTAACAAATGCCAACCAGTGTAGCCAGCTCTGGCTGTGTTCTCTTCTGTTGGACTACAGAACTGATCCTCCTATGTTATGGCGTGTGGGATGTGTTCTGTCGTTGGGACTTAAATGTAGCAAAGGCACTGTGTTTGAGCTCAGATGGGAGGATAGGAGCTCACTGAATTTTTGGCAGATTAACAGGTGTTTTTCTGCAGTTAGAGACAAGACATGGGAAAACTGTGCTTATATTGCAGTTGTACTGCATGTGTTTTTTTTTTATTTTGCAAAATCCCATTTGTGATCGGTTCTCTTTTCTTTTTTTTTTTTCTCTTTTAAATTGACAATTTTTATAAAATGTTTCCAATAAAGACAGTATACACATCCTTATGACATTAGAATGTTATAAAGTTATACAAAGCTAAACCTCAAATGGGTCTAGAAAACAAACCTTGAATATGGATAAAATCAAGTCTTGAATCACTTGATCGGTTCTCTTTAACAGACTCATCAGGTAAATTCTAGAATTGCTACAGTACATGGAAACCAGGTTGCAGAAGTTCTGTTTCACACTCCATGCAATATAGGGAATCGTACATCTCGCTTTATTTTTTATTGACGATTCCTTTTCATGGCGCACAGATGAAATATGGAAGTAAATTGAGCATTGACTTTTGTTTTGTGCCATTATGTACATTTAACCATTTGTGTTCATCATTTTTTTGGTTCTTTCTCGTCGCAGGATGATATCATAATGGAAAGTGAAAGGAATCGACTTCTTGAGTCACCAGCTACAGACTTGGTCAGGATTCGGGTGAGGGATTGGGAAATCAGTGGTATCTTGTTTAGTATTTTCCAGTTTATATCTACTTACTGTTTTTGTGCTGTTGCAGGAGGAACGCGCCTTCCGGAAGGCAGTTACAGAAATAGAAGTCCTGCAAGGTCAAGATGAAAGGTGAGTTCTTAGTGTTAGGAGAAAACCTAGTCGGGGCAGGGCATACACATGTTCAGATCAGATTTTGATGAGGTGACGAGGGAGCATGGAGCCGACTTCCTGGCTGATCAGGAAGCCGGGGTGGGTGGGTCATAACCTGACCCCCAACTTCCTGATTGTCTGGGAAGCCAGCTCTATGCTCCCTGATGACTCGCCGCCCGGCTTCCTGATACCGGAAGTTCCGGTGTCAGGGTAGGCTGTGTGTGTGTTTTATAATGTGGGCAGTATTGAATGTGGAGGCAGGAGCCTGCTTTGGTAACTACCAGGGAGTGATTTTAGCTGAGAGCATTACTGGACAGGTACCAAGTGCTTGTACCAGGCATGTTGTAATGTCCATGAATGCAAAAGATGTCATAATGGGATCAACTGAAGCCATGTGGGAGGATGACAAGTGGGGCGGGGGTGTTTCAAGGTTCCTTTAGTAGAAGGGGGTGTTTCGGTGACTGGGCTTTGAGAGTAATGTTCCATAGTGTTGGGAAATGTTGATGATGACATACAACCTAAAATGCCAGAAAAGAAAGATGCCATGGCCTTGTTTACACGGGCTTTTGAAGGAAGCTTCAGTTCCAGGTTTTAGGTTTTTTTTTTTTTCTTTTTTTTTTTCTTCTTCTTTTAATTCAAGCAATTTTTATAGAGAATCTGATTTAAAGGGCTGGTTCTTTTTCCTTTTATTTGTAGAGTTGATGTTTTTATTTCTAAATATCAATCATGGTAATATTCAATCAGTGATATTATTATTATTATTATTATTTGCAGTAGCATTATAGGAGTTTTATCACTTTTTTTTCAGGAGAATACAATTCAGGGCCAGGTCTGAGTTGCCACATTTGTTTGAATTTGGAGGCATTTGCACAATGTTGTTAAACTACTCTCTTATTTTGTAGTATGGAGTTTACTAAATTAATTCACATGTCTATAGTCTGTGGAGAAGCTATAGCATTTTTGTGTTGTAGCTTTCCTTACGATTTGGCCAGTTTTGGGCGGGTAATTTCATTTTCCCAAATTACTTACCCTTCAATGTGCATTGTGCGTGTTAGTGAGCGCTGCTGCCCGGCTACCACAATATGGCACCAGGTGGAAAGAGGGCAGCACTCGCTGTACACACACAATGCCCTACGCATGAGTTTATTCGCTTTTAGATGGCGGGGTGGTTTTAATGTTGGTTTTTTTTTTTGTTAGTATTTTAAATTTTTTTATTTCTTATCTTTTACTTTTTATTTTTTTTTTCCACTTAACTTTATTGCTATCACACAAGAGCTAACAAGCCCCTGTGTGATCGCATTCGGAGGTGACAGGTTCTCTTTATTGAACCTGTCACCTACAATACAAGAGTTCTAGCACAGTACGGTGCTGGAACTCCTGTAACAGCTGAGATGGGAATCTTGCATCCTTTCATTGGGTGTTTGGACGGGCTTAGCCCGGTTTTTGCCTCTTATGATGGGTGATCAGGATCTCATGGCAGCACAGCTGCTCACATGGATGTCCAAGCCATGCTGATTATAAACAAACAGCTTGCAGGCTTTTAACCAACTTCAAGTAGTATTGAAGACTGTTAAAAGTGACAGCACTTCCATTAAGATATGTGCTTGCCCTCCCGAAACTGAAGCTGAATGGTACTCTTAAAGGGTCCAACAAAGTTGCTCAAAGCTCAACAAGCTTGCTGTACACACCACTCTTCTACAATCTGTATGTTCTATTTTTTTTATACTAATTAGTAGGTGTAATCTTCTTTTTTGTGCCTGGAGATCAAATATAAGCTTCTATCCCTCTCTCTCTCCCTCTCTCTCTCCCTCTCTCTCTCCCTCTCTCTCTCCCTCTCTCTCTCTCCCCCTCTCTTCACACCCTCTTCAGAATATTGCTAATTCCCCATTTCTAAATGGCTATCCTTATCTAAAAAGTTATTGTATGATGTACAAGGATGTTCTTGTTTAGCATTGCCCCCAAGGCTTTGTTGTGTTTGTTATTTACCGCTCTGCACCTGATCATCACGCACAGCACTCACAGCCTGTCTGTTTTAGGAGTACAGAAAGGGAGCAGGATCTGCAAAAGAAGCTCCAGGAGGCAGAGAGTCGGTGAGCATCCCAAAATGGCTAATGATCTATATATAAGAAGTGTAGGAAGGTGTTTGGTGCCATAACAAGCAGGCAACACAGATGAGAGGGGATCAGATGGGTTTCTAGGGAAACATGGACATGGTCCAGTTTGTTTTATGAACTGATCCCTGAATCTGGTCTTATTCACAGGAATGCACAGCTGCAGGAAAAGATTACTGCGCTGCAGCTGGAGGTGTCAAACTTGAAAGACCAGCTGAAAGACAAAGGGGTCGAAGCTCAAAGACAGCTCCAGGTAAACAACATTGTGACTCAACTGGACTATTTTAATATTAATGGGAGGTAACATAAGTGCATTAACCCATAGCAACATACGGATTACAGATGTTGTTTGGGGTTTTTTTTAAATCGCTGTTAAGGATATTAAAAGGTCCGCCCACCAAAGCTGACGTTTCAGATGGGTTAAAACTAGGGCTTCGCCGAAATTTTGGACGCCGAAACTTATCGGCAGAAATTGCCGTGCATCCATAGTTTCTCTCCTCCCCGCTTGGCGCTGCTGTCACCTTTTCCCGTAGGCACTGTTTGAATAAAGATCTAATGTTTTGCTTTATCAAATATGTTGAAATAGAAATGATGTTAATGCATATTAACCAGCCAGGATGTTTTTCATGAGGAGGCTGTGTAGCTGCTAGCAGGCCACATTGTACAAATCTACTAGGACAGGTAATTGTATGCTCTGGGGGTGAAACTGGGCATGGGAAATATTTAAAGAGCAAACATTGTCAAGTTTTGAGTCAGTTGTAAACTAAGGATTCAGTGAGCGGAATTTAAAAAAAACTGGAGCAGAAGAATCTGGGGTAGTTGCCTATGGCAACCAATCAGCTTTTCTCTTCAGTCTGTTGAGGTAAGATTTGAAATTGAAAGATAGAAGCTGATTGGTTGCCATGCACAGCTGCTCCAGATTTTGACTGCTCCAGTTTTGATAAATTCCCCTCAGTATGTTTGCTTACTATATTTGAATTACTGCTCGGTCATTCACTTGTACCTTGCCCAAAGAAAGCAAGTTGTTAACATTGTTGTATTTGTGTGTTGTAGCTACTGGCTGAGGAAAAGGCTTCTGTCAAGGCTCAGGTGACCTCTTTACTTGGAGAGTTAAAGGAGAGTCAGATGAGCCTGGAGACCTCTCAGATGGAGAAGAGGAAGGTGCAAGAAAGGTAAGAGGTGCCAATGCTTGGCGGTTATGACCAATCACAAGGCAGGTAATCTGCAGTGTACTATGCCTTCTGGTAGAATGGTTCCTGAAACGGGAATTGGCTTTAGAAAAGTGTAGGCAGCAGTTACCTCTATGTGTACTTAATCTTATGCAGACCTCTTAGTTTTTAAAGGGCATAATTATGTAGCGTAATGCTCAGCCAGGAAATGGCAGTCTCCTTTTCACAGAAGGAAACTTAGTGCTAGGCTTTAGTCAAACATAAGTCTGCTGTGATGTCTCATAAGCTAACCCATAATGCTTGGGAATCCATTGTCAAGTATTACATTATTTGTAAAAAAGGAAGGCTATCAATAATATTAAAAAGAGGTTTAAAAAGCTTAAAACAAACAAAAAGACACAGACGAGCAATAAAAACCTGACTGGGATGCTAACCGCTTACCATTCTATCTAAAACAAAGAAAAGTTTATTATTTAGTTTATTTTAGGGATGCACTAATAACGGTAGCGATGCTGATACTGGGCATTTTCATGAGTACTCGTACACGTGAAAGTGCCCCTAAATGCACTTAAATTTTTAAATGGAAGAGGCTGCCTGAGGTCCTGCGCTTGCTGGGGACCTTGGCAGCCTTCTTGTGAATCACGAGGAGCCTGCTTACAGTGCCGGCTCGCACATCTCCTCCTCCTCCCTACTGGGGGGACCCTGCACAGCCCTCCTGAGAGCAACACAGAGTATTTAGTTCCATATTATTCTGCATTGCTGTATAATGTATCACTGGCATTTGTAGTCCCTCTACAGCTTGGAGTCAGTGCAGAACTACCAGGGTCGCAGTGGTTGGAACTGAGACTGGGCCCTGGCACTCCACCACTGTCCTAAAACCATTTGTATTTATTGTTTTAGAATAACTGTCACATGACACTAAAAAATGATCAGTAATTGGTATCGGCGAGTACTTGAGGAAAAGTATCAGTACATCCTTGGTTCATTTGCTGGCTGATAAAGTGTTAAAGGGTCAGGTCACCTAAAACTAATCATTTAGAAAGGGCAGTGGTGTGCTCAGTCTCTATTTTAAGTAGCAATGCTGTAATGTGTACGCCACCATTTAATAGAATGCATGTGAAATATATGATCTTTTTGCTGCAGCCTGCGGACATTGAAAGATCAGCACCGAGAGTGGGAGTTGCAGATGAAGCAGCATGTGATACAGATGGACCAGAAGAGGATGCAGGTGCAGAATCTGGAGACAGCACTGAAAGTGGAGCGGCAGAATGCCAGTGAGGAGATGTAAGTAGATTTAGAAAAGAGTGGTCTGAACCTATCCTTTCATGCTGAGGTGCTAAACCTTTTTTACACGGTGCCCATGGGTGTTTATAGTCTTATCGGAATCTAAATGTCATTGTTTTGAGACCGTATCCCAATATAACCCGATAATAATTTAATTATTTGCATTCTAGGCTGGACCGTCCCTATAGTGAGGTACCCTGAAGTGGTCACCTCAGACAGCCTCTCATTGGGTCATGTGCACCATAAATCTGCCGCTCCCCCCGCCCCCGACCTCAGGTGGCGAAACGTCTAGGGCAGGGATCTCAAACTCAATTTAGTCGGGGCCACTGGACACATTTTTTAGTCCCGTGGGGGCCGCTACTATATACGGTACCAGTGTTAATGTGTGCATGTTACAAGCGGCAACTGTGACCCATTCAAATGAATGATCGGGTGACAGCTGCTGCATGTAAACGCCTGCACACCGCGTGTAATCATATGTGAATACTGCCCCCCAGCACACATATTAATAAAGTAGCTGCTCTTGCAAGCCGGGCACGCGGTCCATGACCATGTGCCCGACTTGTCAGCTGGCTGCGGGCCACTTAGTACCGGCTCGCGGGCCAACTCCGGCTGGTACTTTGAGACCGCTGGTCTAGGGACCCCCCTGATTCCAGAATTTCATTGTGGCATCATTTTTTGGGCTCACCGCCCTCCTCCTAGAATTTACACTAATGCTATTGGCTAGGTCAGGGGTAGGAAACCTTGGATCTCCAGCTGTGCTGAAACTATAAAGCCCATCATGCGTCTGCCTCTGGGAGTCATACCTGTGGCTTGCAATGCCTTATGGGATTTGTAGTTTCAGCACAGCTGGAGAACCAAGGTTGCCTACCCCTGGGCTAGGTAGAAGCATTAGTACAGTGTTCTGTATGGATCAGTAGGCATCAGTCTTTACCTTCCCTGTTTCTCCTGCATTATGGGTTCAAGGTAAAAGCTTGCGACTGGCCACACACAGAAATCAAGAGTTCTTGCTGCACTCCTTACCGGAGTCAAAAAAAGGACCCGTGTGGACGGGTGGGTGCTTGTAGTGGCCACGGATGGCACCGTGAAGAGATACGATAGAAAATAACGCCACCAGCACTCCAAGGGTTAATGAAGCAATAGTCGATTTATTAGCACATTGCCATTTAACTGCAAGCGCTTCCGGGGCCGCAGAGGGTCCCCTTCATCAGGCTCTGAGCCTGATGAAAGGGGACCCTCTGTGGCCGCACGCAGTGCACACAGGGTGGAAGTATTTCAGTATAGAAATAAGTTTGGTGACTGGTTGCATAGACATTGTTCAATGTGTCAGAATATCCTGGTGTACAGGCACATCATCACTAGTAAATTCTTATTGATTGCTAAAAATATTCTAATCCTTCCCTGATGACATCCAAGGTGATTTTTCTTATATTAATTCCACACTTGGAGGAATTCTCTTTACACAGTATATGTTTCACAGGTCATGTGGCCCTGGATCACATTCCCACCTTGGAGCCCAGGCTAGAACATTGAGCTAAAAAGTTTTCTTCAGCTCTTGGCGCTAATGGCTGCCAGCTGAACAATCCACTTGCTGTTGCACACTCAAAGTTTTCAACAATTTATCACAGTTTTTCACACAGACTTGAGGGGCTGCTCATCCAAGGTTCTGGGGCTTCCACCACGCATATAGAAAACAAAAGGGAACAGAGCGCCACCTCCGCGTGTAAAATCGTTTATTACAATAAATAAAACAAGGAATAAAATGAGTGTGGCCTCTCATTTGTTGTTCAAGCCTGATGAAAACGTTTGTTTGTGAGTACTTTTATCCCTTGTTTTATTTATTGTAATAAACGATTTAACACACGGAGGTGGCGCTCTGTTCCCTTTTGTTTTTTAGAACATTGAGCTAGTTGTTGGTGTGCTGCTAACTGTACCTAGTAACTGGCATTATCTCCCCTAACAAGCAGAGGTGCTTTCCGGAAAGGACCAAGTCTTCAGTCACATTCTGAATATTCACAGATTAGCTTCTTTTGCATACATGGGCAGAGGTTAAAGGGTTATTAAAGCCTTGGGTGTTTTTGCATACATCTACATATACAGCTAGCAAGCAGTAGATATATGCAAAAATTTAACCTCTGCGTGACTGACGACGTACAGTGTACGTCGCCAGCATCGGGGCTGTTTAAACAGACTCCCGGCGACTTTTGCCGCCGGGACTCTGTTTAAACTTGTAGAGCCGACTGTCGGCTTTACAACAGAAGCGATCCTGGCGATGTTGGGGGGTTTTACGTCATTTTCAGGCCTAAAATGTGGAATATAACATGGGTGCAAAAAATGAAAAAAGGGCCTCAGTCATGAAGGGGTTAAAAAATAAATAAAAAAAAAACCCTTTGAAACAGGTTTAAACTTACCCGTCTTCAACCCCGCACTCCCGTCCGAAAATCTGAAAAGTCTCGGGCGGCCGCAAAGCATCTTGGGGCGGGCGCATGCGCAGTTCAGATTTTCGGCCGGGAGACGAGGAGAGACACAAGGTAAGTCTATGGACGCGTGCAGACTCTTGTGGGACAGGAAGTGCCAGCAAGGACAGAGGAGTCGGCGCTGGATCGGAGACCTGCAGCAGCGCTGGAGAGAAGGCTGAAAAGGACAGGAAAGAAGAAGATCGGAATAAGAGACATCATTTAAGGTAAGTGCTTTCATTAACATTGGGGGGAGGGGAAAAAAATGTCGACTTTAATATCACTTTACAGAGGCTCCCTGGAAAAGCCATAAAGTGTGACAATGTGCAGGCTGGCAGTAGTGATGGTGTGAAAATGCTGGTGACTGACGGTTTTGCTTACTTTCCTAATTTAAAGTGGGAACCCAGACAGGAAAAAAAAAATCAGTTGTGTATTTATTAAAACCACAAAGAAAAAAACAAAAATGAACTTCAGCATCAACTAGTGCACGTACCTGAATTTGATCTGTCAGCCTATAGTAGTCCCCTATGAAGCAGCACTAAGGCCAATGAAATATGCTGCATGCCAGGAGGCGAGAGCAGAGAGATGAGCTCTTCTGTCTGCTGCTTGTCACTGGCTCGCAGTAGGAACGAGACTAACCTGTGTTGAATCTGAATTCCAGGTAAACAGATAAATACATGTATAGGAGCTGGTTACCTGCCAAAGCATTTGTATTTCTGTCCATTCAGTCCTGAGATTTTAACAGCTCTTATCGCATACCACAATCACGTCTAGCCGGGCAGAAGGTATGATTTTTCTCTTCCATAGTTTGCTAACACTTGCAGTTCTTGTCCTTTCCCCGGTCTGTGACTAGACAGTGGGAGGAGAAGCATCAGATTGATGAGCTCATCTTTCTTCCCATCAGCAAGCTCCTTGCACTGCAGCACAGCTGAATGGCTCCTTGTGCTCCCTCTCCCAGTCTGAGCTATGCACAGAGGCTGATCTAAAGTCAAATTCAAGTATTGACACCTCTTTAAAATACAAATGTATAAATAAATAGAGCTGCACTCATTTCAGCTTTAACTGGTGTAGAGAAAAGTCAGGTCATCCACTTGGCTCTGCTGTCTGGCAGGGCATGCACATTTCAGGACTGGATGGAAAGAAATACAAATCCTTTGGCAGGTTAAAAGTTCCTATAAATACATGTTATTTGTACATTTAGCTGATTGCTTAATGTTGTCTCGGCCACCTAAATAAAATCTAACTGGCCAATCCATGCAGTAGAAGAACGAATGTACTCCCCTATCCGCCATCCCGTATCTCTTAGCTTCCAAGGCTGCAGCCTGTCAGACAATCCTGGGACCCCGTGGGTCCCCAAGCCACTACAGGACTCAGCAGTGGAACTGCAGCGTGCAGAGTAGCTTACAGACATCCATCCAGAAATGTCAAATGCTGAGGAGCCTTAAGGTGGCCATACACTCTACAACCATCGCAAGACTTTAGTCTTGCGATGGTTGTAAAGGGATTAAAAAAACGTACGATCTGCCCATCTTGGACAGGCAGATCGCACTCTCGATCATCGCAAGCCTGCCCCCCTGAGGGGCGGGCTTCCGATGACCGCAATGCTGAACGGGCAGTGTGCGCGTGCGCACACCGGCCCATTCAGCATTTATCTTCCGAGCACCGTTCTAACCAGCCGAGAATCGTACGATTCCCGGCTGGTTTTCGAACATGCTGGTTCGACAGAAGACATGCGACCGTACAGTAGAAACGGTCGCACGTCTCCGTTCACACTGCTCGATTATCGTACGAAAAACCGGTCGCATACGATTATCGTACGATAATCGTGCAGTGTATGGGCACCTTTTATAGAAGCTGCAGTGCTGGAATGGAGGGATATAGCAGAGAGGGGAGTATAATAATAGCTCGCCTATTGCACTGACCTGCCAGCTTAATTATTAACACAATCCATCATAAGTAAGTATGCAGATATGGGCTCATGGCTTTTCCATAACATGCCAGATCTTCCATATATTTGGCTAAGGTTCACCATACAATCTACTTCAGATGTAATATGAGGGCCAGCCTAAACTATCCAATCAATTTGTTTCCAACCAGTCAGGCCCTTGCACTACTTGCTTGTTGGTAGATCTAAAGGAGAACGTACAATCTGATTGTAGAGTGTATAGTGCGCCTTATTGTATCCAATAGGTCAGCAGAACACACGGGCGACTAGCTTTTTCTCCCCTGACAGGTGTGTGCTGAGAGAAGTAAGGCTGCAATAGCTTACTCTGAGTTTGAAGTTCGAACAAACATGCAGATAAGAAGTTCTGACTTAACTGGCTTCATCCTTGCTCCAGGTCATTGACTTGGAACTATTGGATCAGTATGAAAGTCAGACAGCTAGGATTTGGGGGTTAGCAATGCCTGCCCCAGTATTACTTTTAACCCTTTTGAGACCAGGAGTGATTGATTCATGTGTTGGTAATATAACAATAAAGCTGTAACTCATTTGAAAAATTTCTATACATATGTTAAAGGATTTCTACGTTTTTCTGGTACTGAGGTATAATTCTAAAAGGGACCTGATTTCTTCTTATTATAGGGGGGCAAAGGTGCAGCAATTAGACTTTTTTTTAAATGTATAATGTTTAATCTTGCAACTGTATCTGAAAAGTTGAATTATTAAATGTGTTACTGTATATGAACACTCCAGCCTGAAGATGGTGGTGTTCATCTACAAGCTTTATAATGAAGCCTTCAGCCTGCATGTGATCACTATCACATCTGATATAGTGGTTACATGATCAGGAACCACTCTGAATGGTTCTTGATCATCAGTGGGACCCCGGCTGTCAGTGATAGCTGGAATAGAGTCAGCAGCCCTGCATAAGTGTCAGCTGCTGGTCCTTAAGAGAGAACATGTATTCATTTATCCTCTGCACAGGGACCCGTGCCAGGGAATGTTAATACACGGACTGCCACCAGGAAGGGGTTAAAGAACCCATGGGCACTGCATGCAGCTAGTCAGTTTGTGTTTTCACATGCTCAAAGATTTGGTGCTCATGCTTACAAGGCTGAGAACCAAGTAACCGCCGCAATTTTATCTTTAGCTACTGTAAGATTTAACCAGTCACCTTGTTTGCAACACACTGAAATAAATATGCTGGTAACTGATTGTCTGCCAGTGATTTAGGTCCTATTTATACCATGTGCATTAGGTTGCATTGCTCACCGCAGGCCCAACACAAAGACAAACCCGTGCTGCGTTTTTGTGCGCTGGGTGAAAATGGAACATGCTGCACTTAAACAGCGCATCACATGGTACAGTGAGCTGCAGTACACAGTAAGGGGGGGAAAATGGATGTTGGTTTCTGCTTTGCACATTACTGCAATGTGTTACAACATGGGTGTGAAAGCATTTCAATGAAAGTACATTAAGCACATGTCACCGCATGGTAATTGCAACAGAACTGGTGTGAATCCTGCCTAAGGTGCTCTGTAACAAAAGATGGAAACTGCTGTGTTTCTTTGTCTGCAGTGGCTATCATTTAACCGTAGGCTGTGTCATTCTCTGTAGCCAAAGGGCCACATAGCCCTTTAGTACTTTCCTGGGGTCCGAAAGCCACACATAGTAGTGAAAAATGACTGAATTGTTAAAGGGCTGCAATGGCAGTGATCTGTTAGGCCCGGTTCACACCTGGGCGTTTTGTAACGCGTTCCTATGCTCTGCAAAACGCTCAAACACCAAAATCCCATTATTTCCTATGGGTATGGTTCACACCTGGGCGTATTACAGGCCGGATGAACGCGCTACAAAACGCCCTACGCCCAAAGAAGTACAGGAGCTTCTTTTGGGGCGTATTTGCCGCGCGTATCCATCGGGATACAGCCAGGTAGCCCTCGGAAATGCGTTTGTCGCGCATTCCCCCCCCCCCCCCCCCGCGAATCGCGGTAAACGCGTGACAAACACGCATATTTGATACGCCTAGGTGTGAACCCAGGCTTACAGTCTCATGCAGCATGCCACTCCTGGGGTATGTCTGCATTCTCTGATAGGCTCCTGCAGTAATTCTCTGATTGTCTCATACATCAAGTCTGCAGTAGGCCTTAAATCTCTGACAGTCACGTGCAAGGTCTCTGGATTCTGACAGTCCCCTGCATTACATATACTGAATATTATGTGCAGCCCCTTGGATGTCAGAGGCTGAGGCCCCCTATACCTAGAAAGTTGACCACCTGATCTAACCACTAAGGCCCCATTCACACTGCGCGATATTGTGCGATTTGTCGCGCGATATTGCACAATTGCTTGCATTGAGCAAGCTAGAATCGTGGCAAAATCCACTCCAAAAAGGGTCCTGCTGTAGCGACGCACGACCCGCGACAGCAGGACCCTTTGCCCCATTGGAGAGCGATATCGCGCGGTAAATAGCCGCGATATCGCGGGAATTACCGCGCGATAAATCGCTCAGTGTGAACGGGGCCTAAGTCTTTTTTCACATGAGAAAGATGCTAATACATATTCATAGTTTTAAACCTCTACCTACACCAAACCTGATCTAGCTAACCTAGCCATTAGAGAATGATGGGGCCCTGCCACTGTCTTTGCTTCTGAAAATGCTAGTTGACTGTTTGTTATGAGGAACCTCTGGTTTTTGGATGAACTCTTATCCCGCACCAGAATGCAGATAATGAAGTCAGAAGGTTGGTATAACAGAAAGGTGACTTGCATTTTTAGAAATCTAGGGCAGAACTATTAGCCTTTTATTTCCTTGAATTAGCCGTGCTACATCTGGCCTTCTGCCTGTTCTTCCAGGGGTTTTTGGTCCTCCTGCCATTGCTCCTGCCCTGCAGATTGTGGAGGATCATCCTGGCTCACCACCTGTTCAAGCTGCGGCAAATTCTTCACTTGACGCAAGTCCTGCTTCTCCCTGGGTTTCAATAAAGTTATTATATTGACAGAAGAGTTCTCATCCATGAGAGATGTCATAAGGACTTAACATTACTATGTTCTCCAAGTGGCTACATTGTGTTAGCTGGTGATATCTCATGTACTGCACAAGTATTTACAGTAATCTTACTTCTAGCCTCTATTATATTGCAAGGAGTGGACACAAGTTAACACGAAAGCCACATCTTGGAATTGGATAAAGGACTATCTGAAAATGCAATATATTCATTCTCGGCAAGTGACTTTATTGAATTTCCCACACTACAAAGATGTTAAAGGACACCTCCATCACTACAATAGTATAAACTCTACTGTACATTGTAGATGTGGGGTGAAGAAATGTCTGTACATACTGCTTGCCACTATGGCTACAGATAATTGAACATCTGCCTTTTCACTGGATGATATTTAGGGCAGCTGCTATGCCAGGATAGAAATTCTCTTCTGTGGTATGTAGTTGAAAACTGCAGCTGACTTGGTACAAAATATGGCAAATAGGCAAAACATGGCAGTGGACTTTTTTTGGGGTGGAGCTAAGTAGGCTAATTACCAAAAGTAAACATCAGTTGGAGCAGCATAAATGCCACATAAAAGCGGCTCCAATCTTCTCCTGTTGGGATATAGAGTGGTATGGTTTGTGAGAGGTTGGGCACACTTTAGCCAGCACATCACCTACCAGTCCTCACCCTCATCCAAATACACGCTGGGGGGGGGGGGGGGGTGGGAATTCTTTTT
>NW_017306815.1:1016558-1020014 GCF_000935625.1 Nanorana parkeri
CGTAGGCTGGGGGGGGGGGGGGGATTGGAATTACTTCTTGGGGGTTTAGGATTATAACACCACATGCCAGCTGATTATTATACTGGTATTTTTTCTGCTTCCGGCGGTGCGGACTTTTATTCTTGTGTTTTGGTTAGTCAGAGTTTAGTTGCCACCCCAAAATATGTGAAGAGAGATTTAGAGAAATGTTTCTGATAAATCATATTGTGGTGGTTAGTCCAACTGAGCGTAAACCTTTTGTTTTGTAGGAGAAAGCTGGCCCAACTTCAGGCTGCATATCACAAGCTATTTCAAGAATACGATGCACACATCAAGAATGGCCTTCACCAAGAAAAACTCATGAAGGTGAGAAGTATCCCAGCTATCACTGGAGTGGCTAGTTCTGAAAATGGTTTCACTAACATGGAATTTACCTTAAACAGGGCATGGACCTTCAGCTGCAAGAACTAAAGCAACAGCTGCAGGAGGCAGAAGAGGCTTTAGTAGCCAAACAAGAACTCATAGACAAACTAAAGATTGAAACGGATGAGCAGAAGAGCCTGAAAGAGACAATTGTCCTGCTCAGAGCCCAGGTAAGCAAGCCTACAGTGCTCATGTTCAAAAAAAAAAAAGTGCTGCTATCCGGTCATGTTTATACTGGAGGGGAAAAGCAAATGGCCTAAAAAAAAAAACAAATTTCTTTACTACTTGGTGAATGACTGCATCCCTGTGGGCAGAAGGTGCGGCGGGCGGGCAGGTCTGGTAGCGGCGAGCGTGAGGTGGGGAGGAAGTGCGGTGGAGCAGTGAACAGGGCCAACTAATCGAAGCAGGTTAATCTATGATTAAAAACGTTGACAACTTTTTTTAATCGATTTAGTCAATTGGCTGTTGCAGCCCTAAAAGTCAGCACACTTCTCCCAGTTCATGAATGGCAGCCTACTTATTTATTTGGTATAGACTTCCTGTAAGCTGGCACATTTTGTGCTGTCAGTGACTAGAGCTGGAAAACAAACTTGTATTCCTATCTTGGGGCACATGCTGTTCTTTAGTTTCTGTGTATGTCAAATGCTGAGCATTTTATTTTTTTACCCTTTCAGGCAGATATTTATTGTGCAGATTTCCAGGCAGAGCGGCAGGCAAGGGAACGGCTCCATGCAGAAAAGGAGCAGCTGCAGGAACAACTGGATGAACTAAAGAGAGAATGGTAAAGGAGCAAGTGTAGGGAAGACGGATCTGTCTGTTCCCATATACTGCTACTAAGAGTTGGGTATGCATGCTAAACTACTGTGTGTTTTCAGGACTAGGATGGAAGAGATGAAGAACAGGCATGCTGAAAGTGTACGACCAAACCAACCATGTAAGTGACACTGATTTATCTTTGCATTCATTTTTTAGTTTGGAATTTTAATTTGCAATACATAGAATCCCTGAAGCAACTAAAAATTGGTAGAATTGAGGCGTGGGCAGCAACATAGCAGATGAGTTTTAGGCTAGATAAATGTAAAGTCCTGCACTTGGGAGCAAAGACATGCATGTAGACTACGCTTTGGGAGGAGTTTGCTGGAGAAATCAGGAATTAAGGATCTTCAGGTCCTTTTATAGACCAGATGCATCCAAGCTGCATCCAATAAAGGGAGTAGAATACTAACTGGTATGAAGAGGAACAAGGGAAAGAAATGTAATTTTACCACAAAACACTGGTAAGGCCCCCATCTTGTGTACGCAGTAAAATTTTGGTCCTAAGGCGGGAAGTCCATGAACTAGGGAAAAGTTCAGAGAAGGGCAACTAAATTAATAAGAGGGATGGAGGGTCTGAGTTATCAAGGCCTACAAAAATTACATTTTGTTTTCCGTGGGAAAGAGACCCTTAAGGGGAGACAAGATCACAATTTACAAACTTATCAATGGTGACAGCAGTATTGGGAATACACTCCTTAAACCGAGAACTTTGAGGAAGACGTGAGGGCACAACAAGAAGTAGGAGGGGGATGCGGTATAATCTTAAGCTGCACAGGGGGTACTTTACAGTGAGTAGGAAAACAAATGTGGAATTCACTTACACAGATCGCTGTGTCAGCAAATAACAAACAGCTTTAAAAAAAAAAAACTTGGATGTATTTTTCAGTTAACAAAACATACAGGGTTATGGGAATTCCTAGACACACACACAGTCTGTGAGCTTGAATAAAGACACAGGCTGAAACTATGGAACACTAATTATGTATATTCTCTTTTTCAGCAATCTACCCTCTGCCATACTCTGTTCCAACTGCTTCCTTTCATACTATGGTAGAACCTCAGGAGTATCGGTGCCCCAAGTGTCAGTACAAAGCCCCAGATATGGACACGCTGCAGATTCATGTCATGGATTGCATACAGTAGCCCCTTGACACTAAGGACTGCTCAGCCTGCTGCCTCAGGCTCCATACACATCAGTGTGCAAAAGGCTGCAGATCACAGCACCCCCTGGAAATGGACAGCTGGATTCTAAGAAGGTCTTTTAACTGCTTATTGTGAACGCAGTGAACCGCAGCACGATTTGTATTCGTTTTATCACAGTGCAGTCTCGGTATTACATTGTGTAAGATTCCTTGGCCTGTATGTGATGTGCACTCAATCATCTGAAGGATGATTAACCAATATACTGTTCCAGCTATTTTGGGGAGGGGCAGCTCCCCTGTTATCACTGTAAATATACTATCACAAGAGGACTGTATATAATATATAAATATATTTTAGAAAGAGAGAGGTTGTGTTTTTGGAACAGACTGGAAGATGTTCAGTGAAGGACAATACTTGTTTAAATCTGTTAGTGAGTGTTCACTAGTAGAAAATGTTGCAATACAGAGGTAAATCAACTAGAACTGTTAAGCTATTTGCAGTCATCATAAATGTTCGGGCTCACAAGTGATGAAGTATCTGGTGGCCAATAGAAACCCCACAGACAAATCACAGGGGGCATCCGGCTGGTTGCCATTAGCATCAGAGTTCTGCTTTCATACATGGGCCTCATTATCTGACAAGCTGGTGTCTTCCTGTTTGTATAAATTTATCTCAATAAAACATGGCTGCTTTTACAATATTTTACTTTAAAAGGAATAGATTAAAGTATGCTTATGCTAACAAAATGTGAACGCTGGCTCACTCCATTTGAAAATGCTTGGTGCCTGGCTGTGTCTGCTTTCAAAACCTCTGGAGTTACAGACCAGGAATAAGTATTCAGATCAGGATTTCAAGAGGGTCATCATGGCAAGCAGAGAAAAAGACTTTCCCCAAAATGTCTGGCCTTTTACAGCTCCATCGGAAAAAAAGATATAAAATGTATTTGGTTACGCTAAATGTCAAACTCCTAAAGCACTGGAAAGGAAGGGGGTGTACCATGCTGCAAAAATGCCAGAACAGTAGTAATACCCACCCCCTCCCGCCCCCCAAAAAGACCCATTTCTGAAAAGTAGACACCCTGCTGTGTTTTTTTTT
>NW_017306815.1:1020336-1026601 GCF_000935625.1 Nanorana parkeri
CAGTATCACAAATAATTTTGTCTTAATACGGCATCCCAGTGTTTGGCTTTAACCCCTTCATGACTGAGCTAGTTTTTAGTTTGTTCCTAAAATGACTGACACATTTTTGCTGTGATTCTTCCACAGCAGGAAATTGATTATTTTTAGAATTTTTTTAAATAAATTATAGTATAAAAATATTTATATATAAAAGTTTTATTTTCCTAATTTTTTGTACACTTTATTTTTTTACACTTTGTAAAAAAAATAAGTGTAAAAAAAAAATGTCACAATGACAACTAAAAAAAGTTAATTTATTAAGCAATCAGGCTGCTCCAAAGTTAGGAACAGCCAATAATAACTTCAGAGACTGATCCTGACAGCATGTCAGAATGAGATCTCATTAAAGGTCTTTGATCGTTCCTAGACGATCAAAACTGATACATTTCACTGAAGAGATACATTTTGTATCTAGTGGTTAAATTGTATCATTTAACATGGGCCAGGCTATACACATCTGTCAAAAAGAATAGCAGAGGTGAGTCACTGCTACCTCTCTATCTTCAGCTGTCAGATACGGAATCGCTATTTAGCGAACCCGTATCTGAATGTAAAGGCTTCATTCTTTCATTAATGAAAGAAAGAAGCTTTTACAAAAGCTTAACTATTTCATTAATGAATGCCTCAATAGTTAGGCATTCATTAATGACGAACTGCTGAGAATCAGCAGTTACCAGCATTACAGAGGCTAATATAACTCGGCACGTACAGTGTACGTGGCCAGTCATATAGCCACTTTGTGACGGGACGTACACTGTACGTCTCCTGTCACGAAGGGGTTAATGCTGGGCTGACACATTTATACAGCCTTTGCTGCTGTTTGCAACTAGGAGTCAAGGAAGGGCTCCCAATTATGTCATCACATGACTGGCTTTTGCCAGCTGGAAAGGGTTAATAAATGTTTCGTTATTACTTACCGATAACGGGATTTCTACAAATCTTCCAGGACAGCAACCTGAGAGATGATTGGCTCCTCCTCCAACAGGAAACACAATTAAAAAAAGGTAGTTAAATACCTTCCCACCCCTTCTCAGTTGTGATAAAAGTATACTACCACCAGTGTTCGAGGTAACACTACACTCAATACAACCACAGCTGTACAAGCACAAATTAGGGTGGGAAGTAGGCTTGCTGTCCTGGAAGATTCATAGAAATCCCGTTATCGGTAAGTAATAACGAAACATTTCTTCTTCCAGGCCAGAAATCTGAGAGAATAACCAAGTACAGCCCCAGCAAGCATACCTTCTCAGGGTGGGACCACTGCTTGAAGCACCTTACGGCCAAAGGTGAGGTCCTGTTGCGACAATATCTCCACCCGGTAGTGCTTCACAAAAGGTATCTTGTAGTGACCAGACTGCCGCTTTAAAATCTGATCCACTGATGCCCCAGCCTTTTCTGCCCAAGAGATCTGGTGGAATGCGCTTTGACAGAAGAAGGTACCACTTGGCCCTCCGAATGATACACAAACGTAATCACCTCCCTAATCCATCTGAATAGGGAGGCCTGCAGACCCTTCCTAGGCCCTGCATACAGGACAAACAGGTGACTGGATCTTCTAAATGACCTAGATTCCTCTAAATATTTAATCTAACATCTTCTAGGGTGTGAAACTCCCGTTCTTTCGGATTCCGAGGAGAATCGCAAAAAGGCAGGACAATGTCCTGCGACCTATGGTACCTGGAGGAAACCTTGGGTAGGTACAACGGATCAGGTTTCAAAACCATCCGATCCAGTAATATCAGTAAATAGGGTTCTTTAATAGAGATAGCCTGGAGGTCTCCAACCCTTCTAGCTGATGTAATCGCTAAGAGAAAAAACATTTTCAGAGAGAACCACTTTATCGAAACCTCCTCCAGTGGCTCAAAGGGCCCCCCAACACCAAGGACAGATCCTGTGGAGGAAAAGTCTTATCTCGCAGGGGCCGAGAACGCTCCCCTGCGACCAGAAATTGTTTTACCAACGGTTCCTCCAACTTTAAATCCAAAAATACAGAGAGGGCCAAAAGTTGAACTTTTAGAGTATTGACTACCAACTTTTTATCCAGACCGTCCTGTAAAAATTCGAATACAACTGGAACCGAAGGTAAAGCGATACTCTTGCGTTTACACCAAGTGGAAAAAACTTTCCAGACTTTGCCATAAATTTTTCTGGTCACCATCTTCCTACTGGACAAGAGAGTCTCAACCACTCTGTCCGAACAGCCCTTCAATTGCAAAAGACACCTCTCAAGAGCCATGCCTTCAATTGTAAGAACCCCGGGTTCGGCTATAGAATCGGCCGCATGACACAACAGATCCCTTCTCTGCGGCAGACCCCAAGGAGGCTGTACAGACATCAGAAGTTCCGAAAACCATGGTCTCCTTGGCCACCATGGAGCAAGCAGAATCAGGGTACAGGCTGACCTGCCCAGTTTCTGAAGAACTCGTGGCAGCAGAACCATAGGAGGGAATGCATAGCCCAAACCGAAAGCCCAGTCCTGAGCTAGTGCGTCCACCCTTTTGGAATCCACTTCCCTGTAGAGGGAAAAGAATGTTGACAGCTTTTTGTTGCTGCTGTCTGCAAACAAATCCACCTCCGGCAGTCCCCACAAGGCGACTATCTGTGCACTGATGAAGTTCCCCAATTGCCCTGAGAAATGGGCCTGCGGCTCAGAAAATCTGCCGTCTGGTCTGCCTTATGGGGACTGCCGAAAGCGAACAACCCTGGGATTCGGCCCACTGAAAAATCTCCTCTGCCACCTGCATCAACCCCAGGGACCTTGTCCCCCCCTGACGATTGATATAGGCCACTGCCGTAGAGTTGTCAGAGAAAACTTGGAGCTCTCTTCCCATCAACTTTGCCTGGAAGGCCCGCAGCGCCTCCTTCACTGCCGAAAGTTATTGGAAATTGGAAGAGGCCCCCACCAGGTCCCGAGGCCACACCCCTTGTGCCTGCAGACCCTGCATGTGGGCCCCCCAACCACAAGAACTGGCGTCCGTAGTCACATGCACGGGATTTGTCTGACCCCCATAACCTTCCCTCCAGCAGCCTCTCGACAATCACCAAACTAGGGACTCCCGAACCTCGCTTGGCAGATGTACCCTTTGCTCCAAGGATTCTTTCCTTCTGTCCCATTGTGACAGAAGGAACAACTGCAGCCGCCTGGAATGAAACTATGCCCAGTTTAGAGCAGGAATGGCCGAGGTCATGACTCCCAGAAGCCGCGTGACTCCCTTGAGGGTCAGCGCCCCGACCGGGCTGTCTGAGTCAAGCTCAAAAGCTTGCTCACCTTCTTCCCTGTCAAGAACAATTTCCCCGCTACCGAGTCTATTCGGTAGCCGAGAAACACTAGTGACTGAGCTGGCGTAAGAACAGACTTCTCTTGGTTTATGATCCAACCCAAAAGATTTAGCAAGTCCTGGACCTTCTGTAGACTGTCCAGAACTGCCCCTTCCGAAGGACCATAAATCAGCATGTCATCAGACACATGCCCTGGAGGCACAAAAAGGCGACAGGCTCGGCCAGAATTTTCGTGAAAATCCTGGGAGCCGCCGAGAGGCCAAAGGGAAGTGCACGAAACTGCCAGTGCTTGATTCCCTGCCCTGTTTTTATCGCAAATCGCAGGAACCTCTGATGATCCTGACAAATAGGGATGTGTAGGTACGCATCTTTTAAGTCCAGGGGTACCATAAATACAGACTTCTGAAGAATCCTTCGAACCGAATAAATGCTCTCCATTTTGAAATGCTAGAATAGGAACTGATTCAACTTGCTCAAATTTAGGATCATCCTGAACTTTCTGGATGGCTTTGGTACCAAAAACACATGGGAGTAAAACCCTAGAAACTGTTGATCCCCTGGGATAGGCACGACCACATCCTGGGAGCCCAAGAGCTGTATGCAACCTAACAAAGCCTGTGCTTTCAACTGGCTTCTTGGCAATGTCGTCAGATAAAATGTCTGGGGAGGCTGAGCTAGAAATTCCAAATCGATAACCCCCCTGTAGAAGGGCTATCACAAAAGGACTGCATGCGATTTTCTCCCAATGAGAAACAAAAAGTGACAGCCTTCCCCCCCTACCTTTGAGACGGCGTCACTTGGACTCTCAGGAGCTGAGAACAGCAACCCCCCCTCTGGGCTTTTTATTAAAGGGCCAACCCCGCTTCTGAAACTATGGTTTAGTATTCGGTTTCCGCTGCTCCTGGGAGGGACGAAAAAAATGCTTATTGCGCACCCTTTTCTTCTTCTCTGAGAATTTCTTCCCCTTCTCAGAAGATCTGGTCAACACCTCATCAAGACCGGAACCGAACAATAGACCACCCTCAAACGGTAGAGAACAAAGTCTACATTTGGATGTCATGTCACCCTCCCAAGACTTTAGCCAAATAGCCCACCTGGCGGAATTAATCAGAGCCCCTGTCCTAGCTGCCGCTTTGACTTCCACCAAAGCGTCTGCCAGGTAGGATACTGCCTTCCCAAAGACAGACCGGGATTCTAGGACCTGTTCTGCCGGAGCCCCCTGAGAAACATGTAAGGCCACATTCTCCAACCACAGGTCCATATTATGAGCCACACACGTGGCTGCCATGGCAGGGGCCATGGAAGCCGCGTTAGCATCCCACGCCCTACCTGGTAGAGCCTCAGTCTTCCTGTCCAATTGATCTTTTATATTCCCTGCATCTTCAAACGCCAGACGCTTTAGACACTTGGGCTAAGGCTGCATCCAGCCTAGGGCATTTGAAAAAAATGTTCTTCCTCGTCCTTGAAAAAAGGAAACCTTTTCCAGGACCTGACCTGGAAATTTCCTCTCTGGGTCCTTCCATTCACCTTCCACCAACTCCTTCAGAGATTGGTGGACTGGAAAACATCTGCCCTGTGTCTCAACCAAACCCCTATAAAGCCGATCCTGGACCGACATAGCTTTAGGGGGATCCAGGATCTGCTCCGTAGCATATACGGCTTGCAGTAAGAACTCCATATCTTCAAGCGGAAACAGATGCCTAGCCGGGCAAGAATCCTCCCCCTCCCCTCGGGTCTCCCACTCTTCCAAGGAACTACCCGAAACCCCTTATCTTCCTCTTGTGCCACCCTAGGAAAAGACACTGCCTTAGAGTGCAAGCCTTACGGACCAGGCATCTCTGGCACCCCCATGAGAGCAGAGGCAACAGGCACTGTCCCACAAGCAACCTGCTTAAAAGACTGCATGGTTGTCAGCATCTCTGTCCTGAAAGAGTCAAAAAAAAACAAACACCTTTCATTAAGGTAGAAGACTCAGCAGCCACAAATTTGTACATGCAAGGCTCACAGAAGGGCTTAGGGAAATTAGGGGGAAGCTTTACGTTACAATTGCCACAGCACTTTCTGTTCTGCTTAGCAGCTGGGGCAATCAGTGGTACTGAACCAAGGGGTGGAATCTTCTCAGAGGGAGAAGGATCCTAGGCAAAAAAACAAAAACATGGTTACCCAGGCCTCCCCTTAGTATTCCACCCAGTCACCATTTACACACAGAGGTCACGCACAGCGGAAGTGACGACATAGGCGGCCGCCGGATATGACACCCCGCCGACGTCCCTGGAATGCATGACACACCCACTTCCGCGTTCCACCGCCGGACTCCGACCCCACGTGCAGCCGCCAGGACAGGGCACCGCCGGGGAGCTCCAGGACTCCACCCCTCAGCAATGGGAGAAGAACCTGGAGAGAACGAAGGGACCCCTCTGCCTTCACAGCAAGGCGCCCGGCACCACACAGACCTACACGCAGAGCTGCCCAGAGGGGAGACCCGCGACCACAAGGCCGACCGGTCAGGAAAATAACAAACGTGACGAAGGTTCGTGGACGGTAGGAAACACAAAGAAAGAAGGGGTGGGAGGGTATTTAACTACCTTTTTTAATTGCGTTTCCTGTTGGAGGAGCCAATCATCTCTCAGGTTGCTGGCCTGGAAGATGATTGGAGAAAAGTACACATTCAGAATAGTAATATATTTAGTTTGGTAAAGGGCTGTAGTGTTTAGTAACCCTAGGAGGTGGATTTACCAAGATTAAATTTTCATCTTAGCTGTTCACTTCAAATACGGATTGTTTTTTTCAGTGAACCTCATTGCAAGTGAATATGAAACTTGGTTTACTATTTTGACAACTGTGATTGGAGCGCTTCATTTTGCCTGTATTCTGGGCTGTCCCATAACGGGGAGATCAGGCATTGTGCACACATGCTGTAAACAGAGGGACTTTGCAGCCATCCGCT